>NW_027330987.1:0-277009 GCF_022965805.1 Primulina eburnea
TTCATATTTGGGCTGACTGATTAACTGAAATTGATAGGATCAGTTAATGCAGATAAAGTGTTTACCGCGGGGAGGGGGGGTGGTGAATAAACATTTAGAATTTTTGTACTCTTTTCAAATGTGTAGCAGTTCTTTAAGGAATTGATCCTAGAATATTGTTTGTCGATAGAAATCAGTCAACTAACAACATTGGGAAATGAGACTAAAATATATATTGATTACTTACGGTTGATATAGTGTAAAACTGAAACGAACACACAGATTTTTATGGATGTTCGGAGACTTCAAATGCTCCTACGACACCGCTTCTATCACGATGATAGAATTTTATTAAAAACTTTGATATATTACAACAGATTGTAATGATACACTTCAGCTAGTCTTACATATTGTCAAACTAAAACTCTTATTGTAACTACTCTTTTACAGTAATAAACTGAAATGCTCTAACTGGTAGCCTGAATGCTGTAGATAAATATAATGAATTTAGAGCTTGAGTGTGCGATATGTATATTGAGGAAATACTCGAAAGATGTATCGCAACTGATTGAAGATTGTAGCTTGATTGCTTTGTGTATGTTCACTCACTTCCAGCAACCTTCTTCAACTGATTCAATCAGCTATATATAATATTCGATCTCAACGGTCATATTGAATGCATAATCCGTTGAATCGTCGTCTAGTTACTTTATCTGATAGTAGTACGAGGTATTCAAAGTGTTTTTTTTCTGATTCATCTGTTCTGCTTCAGTACGACCTCTCAGTCTGTCTACTGATACTTCAACTGATGACGTGGCCAACTGATCAGAAGTCAATTGATCAGCCGATCAGTTTAGCTGGACATGATCAGCTATAACCGATGTCCTATCAATTACGAATTCTTCAGTTGATAAATTTTTTCAGTTAAGCTCAAACGAAGTTTTCAGCTACGATAACTTGATTTTTCGATCAGTTAGTTTCTTCAGTTCTTTTATGGATTAATTTTTCAAACTCTGAAACTTATAATATTCCAACAATTTCTCTTTTTTCGGTGTTTACAAAACTTAGATTTCATGAACTGATGATAGAGAACATAACTGATTGTAGATGAAATAATTTACATATTTGTACATATTCAGAAATAATGATTTTATAGATTTTAAAAGAGTAAGTATAGATTCGTAAAAACATTTCAAAAACAGAAAATAAGATAAGCCCTCTTCAGACTAATCGGTTGACTGAGGACACTTAGATTATTTCTTGGATTTTTTTCTCAATTGGTCTTTTATCAGTTGGCTTGTCTGGTTCAGTTCTCTTCTTCCTGCTTGCTCCTGCTGCCCCTGTCTTCTGTTCTTCCCTTTTTTTGTCAACATCAGCCACTCTTGTGAATAGGAGGAATGCTGAACTAACTTGAGCAGATACCTCAGCCATCTGATTTTGAATTATGTCAATCTTCTTAGACAGACTTGTATGATAAAAATCAATCTGGTTAATGAGTTGGTCTTGGGAGGAGAGCCGAGTAAAAAGTGTAACTGATTCTATTTTAATCTTTTTGACTGAGTCAAAAGGGAAACTCCATCCTTGGTCAGCTTCTTCAAGTCCTTCGTTGTATGATCTTTTAAAGTGTCCAGACTCAAAGAGTGCAACAAATGAGTAGATTTGATCTGACTGATATGTGAACCAAGGTTGTTCAGTTCTGAAAGTATGGTGTCCAACATTATATCAGCTCATAGTGGCAATTCAGGGGACAATAATTCAGTAGGAACTTTTTATTTCCTATTTCCCTTCTGAGAAAATTCCACTACGACAAGTAGTTCTGGAGCAACATCGTCGTCTATATCAACTGCAAGTTCTTCAACTGTTGCTTCTTGAACTGACTGACTAAGAGAGTGATCCTGATGATAAGTTGAAGAGCTGGATGCCTTAGCAGTCTTTTGAGAAGCAAACAACTAA
The DNA here is from genome assembly GCF_022965805.1 of Primulina eburnea. Taxonomy (NCBI): domain Eukaryota; kingdom Viridiplantae; phylum Streptophyta; class Magnoliopsida; order Lamiales; family Gesneriaceae; genus Primulina; species Primulina eburnea. Next base: position 1,933 of record NW_027330987.1, read on the forward strand.
AGAGTAGCTTCTGACATAAAAAAAGTCCCAGAAAGTAGCCGGTTGATCGATGGCAATTCTTGTGCTGCTGAAGGTTCCTAGACTAAGGGAGTAATAAAATGTTTAGTTAGTAACTGAACAGCTTCAGTTTGAACTTCCGTCTCTGTTGTTGACATCATTGCTTGATCTTCAGTATGTTCAATAACTTCAACGACATCTGAGTCATCTTTTTATTTCATTTGAATATCCTCAACAACTTATTGCAGCAGGTAATATACATTTGCCAATGTCAGATCTTCTTCAGTATATGTAGATGGCTGCGCTGTTGGTTCAGAAATCGGTAGGATAATCAAAGCTGCAGATGAGGAGGGTTGTTCATCGGTGGAGAGTGGAGGGAAAACTTCTGAATCCAGTTCAATTGGTTGAACCACAACTGACTCTGTTTCAACTTGAGATATCAGTTGCTCCTCTGTTGTTTCAGTTGGAAAGTACGCCACAACTGACTCAGTTTGAATTTCTTCCTCAACTGATCTTGAACTGTTGGTCTGTACTTGAACATGTAATGCTATCCCATATCCCAATTCTTCACTTTCATTTGAAGGGAGATGAGATCAGAATCCAGTTGTTGAAACACTGCTCTGTCTTCATAGTCAGTAGGACGAGCTGGATCATAATTTGTCTTCAGTTCAGCTGTCATCACAACCACCCTTTTGATTCTCATAAGATCAAAGAGGTATAATATTCTCTCCATGACTTGGGCGACTGTGGTTGCTTTGATAGCCTTCATGATAGTTGATTCCAGATAGATGAACTTTTCCACAACTTTCTTCTTCAAATTCTTTGCAAGAGTGACTGCTCTGAAGTTCACCCATTCATCATAATGCTCCAGCTTTAGTTCAGCATGCTCATTAATAGCTTGCATAATAAGATCAATTTTCATTTGAATGGCATTTTTGGGTCTCGGATCCTCAATCATCTATGCCTTGCCCTTTGGATTAGTTAGGACATGAGGAAACTCCAGAGCTGAACCAGTTGTATCCACCACCTCTCTGATGATTATGCCTTTTAGGCATGCTGGAGGTAGTATTGTGGGGCGAACAACTGTTGTGAGAGGAGCTGGAATAGTTGACAGTTTCAGCTTCTCTCCAAATTCAGTGATGATTGTGGAGGGGTAGTCAGCTATAGTTTTCTGCTTTGGTGGGACATCTGGCTGAACCGACTGAATTGCAACAGCTGGAAGAGGTTGTTCAACTCCCGATGACAACAGTCTGAGCTCAAGTAATTCTCCGGGAGTAGTAGCTAGCTTGGTCTTCTGTGACCTTGGTTCTTCAGTAGTACAAGAGAAGGGGACTTCTCTGAATCATTGGTAGATAGGACTAGTTTTCTCTTGGACTTGGGGGCAATAGCTGGTTTGATTTTTCAGTAGTCTTGAACTTAGCAGCTGGCTTGTAATCCTATGCTTTCTTCGGCTGAATTTTGGCGGTTGTGAAGATCTTGTACTTGATAATCGAGGAGGGCATTGTAAGTATCCATGAGTCCTCAAATAGCATGCTCAGATGAAGTGCAAAGCCTATGGAATGCTTTGAAGTCTGCACTATGTACTTTAGAATTGTGAAGAGGATAGATGACCAGCTCATTTTTATCACCTTGACAATGGCATTCATAAATTGAAATTTCTCGAGTTTGAGGGCAGCAAAAGAACCTGCTGATAAGTGCAATTTATTGTACTTTTATTATTTGTTTTTAACTTGGAATTTTGTGATTCTTGAGCAGATTTTATGTGATTTGTTGTTGTTTTTGTTATTGTAGTTTGGAAGCTTAGACATGAGAGTTTGTAGTAGTATAATGATGAATTAGAAGGTACAAAGGACAAAATAAAACGAAGCAGGACAGCACCCGCGCTCCAAAACATGACTGCACATGCGCTACATGCTGAAGCATGACCGCACCCGCGGTCATGCTAGGACCGCACCCGCGGTCTCACATGCTGCAAAGGAAAAATTCTGCCGAAAGCTAACCGCACCTGCGGTCTTGTTATCACCGTACCCGCGGTCGTGCACAGACATATTCCGGAAATCATGAAACTTTGGTGTGCTGCGCATGGGACTTGAAGACTTTGGTGTTTTGCGTGCAAGACTTGTCTAGGACTATAAAAAGCATCCATTATTCATCATCTAGGGCATCTTGGAGAGCAAAGGCAAGGAGTGGAGGCTACAAAGAAGAGATTGAAGATCAAGTTCATCCTTGGAAAAGTTCTTGCACATCTTTGGACAAAAGCTTCATTTGAACTCCAAAACTCTTGTTCTAAGTTTTTCTTTCTTTACTTTCATTTTTATTTACTATGTCTTGTTTAAGATTTGTGTGTTGTGTTATTTTTATCATGAACTAATTCTTATTTCTAGAGGAATGATGGAACAAAACTAGAAACCATGTGTTGGGATTTATGATTTATGCTATATAAGTTTCCTTATTGTTCATTTGTATTTTTCCAATCTTAATGCTTTCATTTTATTGGCCATATCTTGAATGATTTGTATGTCTATAAATTATCACTTGGAAAAGGGAATTTATAAACAAGAATGGGAAAAATACATCGATGGTATTTATATAGTTCGGGAGGACATATAGTGCTATTGAAGCCATTAAAAAATTTTAGTGCTTATTGTGTTATTTAATTATAGATTGTTGATGGGGACGTTACAACCTTTTGTTAGATAATTAGTATCTACTTAGCACTCGGGAGAGGGAGTAGATAATTATAGAGTTCTTGGTTAATGAATAAGAAGGACAATCATAATATAGCTACACAAAATAGCACATGGTGGATAGTTGCGTGAAGTCAAACCTCTAGATCTTTTATTCCATTATTGTTCACTACTTTTTGGTAATATAATTTAATTTAGTTTCAAATCTAGATACTGGTATAAACAAATCTGTCAATTGATTATTCTAAATAAAGTCGAGACTATTTCAATTACAAGCATTAATATAAATTTAGAAATACATTCCTCGTGGGATCGACACTTGTATTCAAAAATTACATTTTACTATAACTTGACGTTGTGCACTTGCAAGCAATTAAGAAAACACGCAACAAGTTTTTGGCGCCGTTGCCGTGGATTGTTTATTTTGAATTTATATTAATATTATTACCAATTAGTCTAGATTTTAATTTAGAGCTGTTTTTATTATACTATATTAAACATTGAATTGTTTATTGTCTTTGTTTGACAGTGCATGCGAAGATCGCAAAATCTTATCTTGCTTATTTTTTATCCTGAAATCGAAAGAACCGCAAGAAGATTAAGAAAGGCAAGAAGAGAAGAGAATCGAGCAATGGCTGAAAACAGAGACAATGAAAATCCACCCCCTGCAATACCCATCAGAGATCATTTTAGGCGGGTATTGAATGCTCATTATTCGGGTATAGCACGAGGAACTATTAATGCAAACAACTTTGAGCTCAAGCCTGCATTGATAAACATGGTTCAACAGAATCAGTTTGGGGGAGCAGCTACTGCAGATCCTCATCTACATCTCAGAACATTCCTTGAAATTACTGATACGGTAAAAATAAATGGTGTTTCTGAGGATATAATTCGATTGCGCTTGTTTCCTTTTTCTCTTAGGGATCAAGCAAGAGGATGGCTCCAATCGCTTCCTTTGGGGAGTATGACTACATGGCAGGAGTTAGCAACTAAGTTTCTTGCAAAATATTTCCCACCTGCAAAGTCTGCACAGTTGAAAATAGAGATAAGTGCTTTTAGGCAGACTGATTTTGAGCAATTATATGAGGCATGGGAACGTTATAAGGAGTTGTTGAGGAGGTGTCCAAACCATGGTTTTGAAGATTGGGTACAGATTGAATTGTTTTACAATGGTTTGAATGGACAAACAAGAGGTACTGTGGATGCAGCAGCTGGTGGCACAATATTTGCAAAATCACCTAATCAAGCATATGATTTGCTTGAAAAGATGACCATTAACAGTTATCAGTGGCCGTCTGAGAGATCAGGAGTAAAGAAGCAAGCTGGAATTTATGCCATAGATCCTATTACATCACTCACCGCTCAAGTTTCAGCTTTAACAACTCAAATTGCAGCAATGAATAAGACTGGTACATCAGAGGTTGAAAATGCATCGGTTGTTACTGAAGAACCACAAATTCCTGATGAGGCTCATTATATCAATAATAGGAATTTTGGTGGCTACGGAGGATATCGAGGTAACCCTCCCTCTAACACGTATCATCCTGGTTTGAGAAATCATGAAAATTTTTCATATGCTAATAATAAGAATGTGTTGAATCCTCCACCGGGGTTCAATACATCAAAGGGGGAGGGAAAGCCTTCATTTGAAGATTTGGTAGGTACATTTGTTGCTGAGTCTGGAAAAAGGATGGCGAGAACTGAATCTCGTCTTGACAATATGGAGACTCACATGGGAAACATGGGTGCCACAATGAAATCCTTGGAAATGCAAATCGGACAGTTGGCCAACGCCCTAAAAGATCAGAACAAGGGGCAATTTCCCAGTAACACAGAGGTGAACCCAAAAGAGCAGTGCAAGGCAGTCACTTTGAGGAGTGGGAAGGACTTAGAGGTACAGAGTCCCAAAGAGAGAGTGGACAATGAGAAGACAGTTGAAGAAAGTGAAGTGGAGGGATCCACGGCTGAAATCAAAGTTGAACCACCTCCAGTGTATAAGCCGACTCTACCCTATCCTCAGAGATTCAAGAAGAAGAAATTAGATGATCAGTTTGCAAAGTTCTTGGAAATTTTCAAGAAGATACACATCAACATACCATTTGCTGATGCTTTGGAGCAAATGCCGAATTATGCAAAGTTTATTAAAGATGTGATGTCTAAAAAGAGGAAGATGCAAGAGTTTGAGACAGTGAAGCTTACTGAGGAGTGCAGTGCCATCCTACAAAAGAAATTACCACAAAAATTGAAAGATCCAGGGAGTTTTACTATTCATTGTTTTATTGGTGGTTCTCATTGTAGTAAAGCTTTATGTGATTTAGGAGCAAGTATTAATTTGATGCCATTTTCTATTTTCAGGAAATTGGAGCTTGGAGAAGTTAAACCAGCTACTATCACCCTACAGCTTGCAGACAGAAGTCTCACGTATCCGCGTGGGATCGTCGAGGATGTACTGGTAAAAGTGGATAAGTTTATTTTTCCTGCTGACTTTGTGATTTTAGATATGGAAGAAGATCATGATGCTCCATTGATCTTTGGGAGACCATTCTTGGCCACTGGAAGGGCATTGATTGATGTTCATAAGGGTGAACTCACCTTGAGAGTTGGTGGAGAAGAAGTTATTTTTAACATCTATCACGCCATGAAGGGATTGAATGAGGTAAGCACTTGTAAAAGCATTAATGTTATAGACTCATGTATGTCTCTTGATTGTGCAGGAATGAGGGATCCCTTGGAGAGCTGTCTGATAGGTGCGGCAGGAACTGTTGATGAAGATAACTGGGAAGTGAAAGAGCAATTGGTGGCTCTTGAAGCACTACAAAAAGAAAAGAGAAACGATGCAACACACGATGAGTTGGATGTAAATGAAAAACTAGGGGTAATACCACCTTCCCCAGAGTTGAAAGAGTTGCCAAACCACCTGTGTTATGCTTTTTTAGGTGAGAAATCGACGTATCCGGTAATTATCTCTTCCTTCCTTTCGTGTGATGAAAAAGATAAATTATTGAGAGTGCTGAGAGAATACAAAACTGCTTTAGGATGGTCGATATCTGATATTAGGGGAATTAGCCCCACTATATGCATGCATAAAATTTTGATGGAGGAGTTGTATACTCCTTATGTGGATCACCAGAGGAGGTTGAACCCAACAATGAAAGATGTTGTGAAGAATGAGGTACTGAAATTATTAAATGCTGGTGTAATTTATGCTATTTCTGATAGTAGCTGGGTATCTCCTGTACAAGTAGTACCAAAAAAGGGTGGAATGACAGTGGTAAAAAATGAAAATGATGAATTAATATCTACTCGTACTGTAACTGGTTGGCGAGTATGTATTGATTATAGAAAGTTGAACAATGCTACACGAAAAGATCATTTTCCATTGCCTTTTATTGATCAGATGCTTGATAGACTTGCAGGTTATTGTCACTACTGTTTCTTAGATGGTTATTCAGGTTATAACCAAATTGCTATAGCTCCGGAAGATCAGGAGAAAACAACATTCACATGCCCCTATGGCACGTTTGCCTTTAGGAGGATGCCTTTTGGGCTATGTAATGCACCTGCCACTTTTCAGAGGTGTATGATGGCCATATTTGCAGACATGGTGGAGGAGATAATGGAAGTCTTCATGGATGACTTCTCGGTATTTGGCTCGTCATTTGATCATTGTTTACATAACTTATCCCTTGTTTTGCAGAGATGCCAAGAAAAGAATTTAGTTCTTAACTGGGAAAAATGCCACTTTATGGTCCAAGAAGGCATAGTCCTTGGACCTAAAGTGTCGTCTCGGGGATTAGAAGTGGACAGAGCCAAGGTGGTTGTCATTGAAAAACTTCCTCCACCAAAGAACATCAAGGGAATAAGGAGCTTCATCGGACACGCGGGGTTTTATCGTAGATTTATTAAAGATTTTTCTAAGATCACTAAACCCCTGTGCAATTTACTTGAAAAAGAGTCAACTTTTATATTTGATGATAATTGTTTGCAGGCATTCGAGAAGATAAAAATGGCATTGGTGACTGCACCAATTATGATAGTGCCGGACTGGGAGCAGCCCTTTGAGCTGATGTGCGATGCAAGTGACTATGCAGTAGGTGTAGTGTTGGGCCAGAGACGTGATAAATTCTTTAGATCAATCTACTACGCAAGTCGTACCATGGATGCGGCACAAAAAAACTACACAACTACCGAAAAGGAGATGCTTGCAGTAGTATTCGCTTTTGACAAGTTCAGACCTTACTTGGTAGGTACAAAGGTAATTGTTTTCACTGATCATGCAGCTATCCGATACTTATTTGCCAAGAAGGACGCAAAGCCACGCTTGATAAGGTGGATCTTGTTGCTCCAAGAGTTTGATTTTGAAGTAAAGGATAGGAAGGGATGCGAAAATCAAGTGGCTGACCACTTGTCAAGACTTGAGCTAGAAGAGAATGAAGAAGAGGGAGCCATACAAGAGACATTTCCAGATGAGCAGCTTTTTGAGGTAAACTCTGTACTTCCTTGGTTTGCTGATATTGCTAATTTTTTGTCTTGTGGAACCCTTCCCCCAGATATGAGCTACCATCAGAAGAAGAAATTCGTCCATGATATAAAGTTCTTCTATTGGGACGATCCGTTCGTGTATAAGAGGTGTGCTGACCAAGTGATTAGGAGGTGCGTGGAAGGTCTTGAAGCATAACAAATTTTGGAGAAGTGTCATTCTTCACCATATGGTGGACACTTTGGAGCGTCACGAACAGCGGCTAAGGTATTGCAATCCAGTTTTTATTGGCCTAGTTTGTTTAAAGACAGCTATACCTTAGTAAAGTCATGTGATAAATGCCAAAGAGTTGGCAATATTTCTAGACGACATGAATTACCACTAACAAATATTTTGGAGGTGGAGCTTTTTGATGTCTGGGGTATTGACTTTATGGGTCCATTCCCATCCTCTTTTGGTCAATCTTACATTTTACTTGCTATTGATTATGTGTTAAAGTGGGTGGAAGCAATCGCCACCAGTACTAATGATGCTCGAGTTGTTGTTAAGTTTGTCCACAGGAACATCTTCACAAGATTCGGAACGCCTAGAGCCATTATCAGTGATGAAGGTACGCATTTCTGTAACAAAATTTTTAACTCACTATTGGCCAAGTATGATGTGAAGCACAGGGTGACACTGGCATACCACCCGCAAGCTAATGGGCAAGCGGAAATATCCAACCGGGAGATCAAGCAAATACTAGAAAAGACCGTGAAGACAAACCGGAAGGATTGGGCGATCAAGCTAGATGATGCATTATGGGCGTACAGGACTGCATACAAGACCTCTATTGGGATGTCACCGTATAGGTTGGTCTTTGGGAAAACTTGCCATCTACCTTTGGAACTGGAGCACAAAGCATTTTGGGCTATCAAAAAGCTCAATTTTCATATGGGAGCATCGGGAGAGCAACGACTGTTGTAGTTGAATGAGATGGAAGAATTCAGGAATGATGCTTACGAAAATGCCAAGATATATAAGGAAAGGACCAAGAAATGGCACGACAAGCAGATTCTTCGACGAAACTTCGAACCAGGACAACAGGTGTTACTATTCAATTCTCGAATGAGATTGTTTCCTGGTAAGCTAAAATCACGTTGGTCAGGGCCGTTTGTAGTGGAAACAGTATATCCTCATGGGGCCATCGAGTTGAAGTGCAATGATGGACGAACTTTCAAGGTCAATGGACAGCGAGTTAAGGCATACTATGGAACAGAAGTGAGAAATATTGACAATTTCAGTCTGGGTGAACCCACTTGAGAAGAAAAAAAAGATGGTAGTCAGGCTGATGACGTTAAACCAAGCGCTTATTGGGAGGCAACCCAAATTTTTGTTTTTCTTTTGCATTTTGATTTCGGTGTTGATTTTATTTTTGTATCATGTTATTTTTTGTAGTGTATTTTTTATATAATGTGTGTTTATATCTTCCCAAAAATTTAATGAATCCCAATTGTTTTCTTTTCAGGACTGAAAATTTGAGAAAAAAATATTTTTGACGAAACAGAAGTGCACACGCAGTACAAGCACATCGCGGCCGCGCTCAGGAGTGCCGAAGCATCACCGCACTCGCGGTAATAATTGGAGCGCACCGGCGCTGAGCTACCGAACATACACCGCACCCGCGGTGTTACCTACACCGTACCCGCGGTCTTGACATGATAAATAATGCAAGAAATGCCGAAGAGATACCGCACCCGCGGTTGTTTTATCACCGCACCCGCGGTCGCACAACATGAAGAAAAAATAAATAAATCGAGAACACACCGCACCCGCGGTGTTGTTAATACCGCACCCGCGGTCTCGCGTTTTAAAGACAGAATCGGGCATTCTTATGCATTATCGAAGAACACCACTCAAGAACACCCTCTCCATTTCGAAATCCTCACTCCAACAAACACTTTTCACACTCAATTTTTGTGATTCTTTCAACAAATCTTTCACTCCCAACCAAAATATCTTCAATCATTCCATAAAAAATCAATTCCTTTCTACGAAATTTCAAATCCAAACCTAGGGTTTAAAAAGGGGGCTCAAAAATTTCTTCAAGATTTGAGTGGAGCTTTGATTTAATTCTTCAAGAAACATTTCAACACACTCAAGGTGAGCCAATTCATTGCATATTTGTTGGAAAATTCGAGATTGTTGGTGTTAGTGGCTATAGAAGGAAATTATTGGTGAATACATTCTTGATTTTGGGGATATTGTTGATTGATTGTTGTGTATACTGTTGTGTTGTGGATATTGTTTGTATTGAGTTTGGGGGAGTAAAAAATCATTGAATTGTGAGAATTGGGTTGAAGTAAAGTTGGTGTTTGAAAGGTGTTTGACAATATGCCTCCAAGAAGAAAACAATCTAAGGGTGCTTCATCCTCCTCAACTGTGAATTATGATGAAAGTCGGTTTTATGATGAGAAGGCGGAGGAGCAATATGGCAAGTTTTGAATCGAAGCATTATAAAAGAAAGGGGATTTGATCTTAGTGCCCCTCATACTCAAATTGAAGAAATGCTTAGGGTTCGGCAGTGGGAAGAATTTGGCAGGCAGCCACAAGATGCTGTCATCTCATTGATGAGAGAGTTCTATGCTAACCTCAAGGTTAGATATGATCGGTTGACGGTTTTTGTCCGAGGACAATCGGTAGCCTTTGATGCACATACAATTAACACGATATATGGTTTCTCTGCAATCATGCACGACGAATATGAAGAATACCGGGCAGAGCATGTTGATTATAACAGTATTCTTCAAACAATTTGTATACAGGGAGCCGAATGGAGAATGAGGGACGATGTGCACGTCAGCCTAGCTAAGTCTGACCTCAAGGAAATGGCCAAACATTGGTATTCATTCATTTCTGCTAGGATCAAACCTACCGAACACACCACTACCGTCATCAAAGAGAGGGCCATCCTCACTTTTTGCATCATAACAGGAAAAACAATTGATCTAGGTCGATTGCTTCAGAATTCAATTCTCGATTATGCAACAGGTAACTCTCCGAGTGGACTTCTCCACCCCTCTCTCATCACTGTATTGTGCCAACATGCGGGAGTGACTTGGGCTCCGAATGAAGAAGTTCTGAAGCCGAAAAATCCCATTGTGGTAGTTCAGCCATTTGTGGTATCCAGAAATGCTGCAGCACGTAGAGCTGAAAGGGAATTCAATAGGAGAGCTGCAGAGAGACGTGCTCAAACCCAGGCTCAAGAACCACCACCACAACACAGGCACAGGAGAGATAGGTTGAGCCAGCTGGAAGAGGATATGAGAAATCAGCAACAAGAAATCCACCAACACCGCCAAGACATGGATGCGTTTCGGTATAGGGCCGATACATTCATGGGGTACATGATGGATTTCACATCGGTGTTGGCTCAGCAATTTCCATCTGCTTCCACTTCTGGCCATCCATTTCCACCTCCACCACAGTGGCCACCTGTTTACCACCCGCCGGAGTTCCAACCACCCAACGACGACGAAGATGAGGATGATGGCAATGACCACTGACGGTCGTTGCCCAGTGTATGTGTATTCTCCTATTTATCTTGCTTATTTACATCGAGGACGATGCACTTGTTTAAGTTTGGGGGAGATTTAGTTTATTTTATTTTTGTTTGTGTGTTTTATTTTTAATAATTTGGTGTGTTTATTTATTTAGTTATTTTGTGTGTTTTTAGTCATGAAATTTTTTTTATGAATTGGCCAATGATGAAAATATTTTGAAAAGAAAGGTCATGCATTATAATCATGTTAATCGATCAATTTGAAAAATTTAGAGAATAATCATGAGATTTGGTGAGTTTGAGACTTATAATTTCTATAAAACTTTGTGATTTTTATTTGACATTGAAATAAAATTTTGCAAACACATAGATGATTGAGGCAATCTTTGATTTTATTTGGGCCATTTATATTATTCATAAACATTCAATTGATGCCCTTTTGAGCCTATATGAACAAAGAATTGTTTTTTTTTTTTGAAATTCTTTGAAAGCAAAGCACTTTTTTTTGAATATATATGTATTTGGTTGATGCATTGAGACACTATTTTCACAATGATTAGATTCTACTCTTTGATGGTGAATTGAGATTTTTTCTAGAACTATCCAAACATCACTCGAGGCGAAATACGGACAAATTATGATTTAGGAATGATTTAGGTGAATATTGGATCGATTGAGCCTTTCAAGCTACCAAATAAAATTATTTTATCATTTGTCACCTCTTTGAGCTTATATGAATTTGAATGGCACACGTAAATATGTATATAAAAAAAAAAAAACCCATTCAAATATTTTTATTCAAGTATCCCACGATTACCAACCTTTTGAATATCTTATACAATTATTTCCTACCTTCTCAAGGGAGTAAGAATTCAAAAGATTAAAGAAAGTGATATTCTCCTACAAAAGAAAACAAAAGAAAAATGAATAATGATACATTGTTAAAGTGAGAAAAAGGGGAGAAAAAGAGATGAAATGAATAAAAAAAAAAAAAAATTGGAGATCAAAAGAAATAGTGGAGTTTGCAAAAGAGATGAAATTCAATTTACTCCTTATTTGAACTCCTAATCTTTATTTGTAGCCATGAACCGAGGCCTAACATTACAACCATTGAAAATCCTATTAACCTAGTCATAGTTGTCCAATATATTAGTGGAGAGTGATTGGGAGGATCTAGCCTATGGACAATCGATAAACACTTTCATTGAGTAAGAATCTTGATCAATTTTACACACACCTCATTGCATCAAATATTTATTGGGTATCCCTTTCTTGAATGAGTATTGCTTTGAACCCAATTTTTACCGAAAAAAACCTTGTGATGTGTGTTTGTAAAAATTTGAAATCAATTGAAAATGATTTGAAACATGGTTGAAGAGATTAGAAGTTAAGAGAATTAACCGATACATGATTTTATTCGGATGAACAAGTGGTTGAATTGATGTGAATTGTGAATGCATGAAACATTTTAAATTTATCTTGAGGCCAAGTTCTTTAAAATATTTCATGACTTATTTGTTTGTTTGTTATTGTTGTTTTGTTTTGCTCGGGACTAGCAAAATCTTAAGTTTGGGGGAGTTTGATAAGTGCAATTTATTGTAATTTTATTATTTGTTTTTAACTTGGAATTTTGTGATTCTTGAGCAGATTTTATGTGATTTGTTGTTGTTTTTGTTATTGTAGTTTGGAAGCTTAGACAAGAGAGTTTGGAGTAGTATAATGATGAATTAGAAGGTACAAAGGACAAAATAAAACGAAGCAGGACAGCACCCGCGCTCCAAAACATGACTGCACATGCGCTACATGCCGAAGCATGACCGCACCCGCGGTCTCACATGCTGCAAAGGAAAAATTCTGCCGAAAGCTAACCGCACCTGCGGTCTTGTTATCACCGCACCCGCGGTCGTGCACAGACATATTCCGGAAATCATGAAACTTTGGTGTGCTGCGCATGGGACTTGAAGACTTTGGTGTTTTGCGTGCAAGACTTGTCTAGGACTATAAAAAGCATCCATTATTCATCATCTAGGGCATCTTGGAGAGCAAAGGCAAGGAGTGGAGGCTACAAAGAAGAGATTGAAGATCAAGTTCATCCTTGGAAAAGTTCTTGCACATCTTTGGACAAAAGCTTCATTTGAACTCCAAAACTCTTGTTCTAAGTTTTTCTTTCTTTACTTTCATTTTTATTTACTATGTCTTGTTTAAGATTTGTGTGTTGTGTTATTTTTATCATGAACTAATTCTTATTTCTAGAGGAATGATGGAACAAAACTAGAAACCATGTGTTGGGATTTATGATTTATGCTATATAAGTTTCCTTATTGTTCATTTGTATTTTTCCAATCTTAATGCTTTCATTTTATTGGCCATATCTTGAATGATTTGTATGTCTATAAATTATCACTTGGAAAAGGGAATTTATAAACAAGAAAGGAAAAAATACATCGATGGTATTTATATAGTTCGGGAGGACATATAGTGCTATTGAAGCCATTAAAAGATTTTAGTGCTTATTGTGTTATTTAATTATAGATTGTTGATGGGGACGTTACAACCTTTTGTTAGATAATTAGTATCTACTTAGCACTCGGGAGAGGGAGTAGATAATTATAGAGTTCTTGGTTAATGAATAAGAAGGACAATCATAATATAGCTACACAAAATAACACATGGTGGATAGTTGCGTGAAGTCAAACCTCTAGATCTTTTATTCCATTATTGTTCACTACTTTTTGGTAATATAATTTAATTTAGTTTCAAATCTTGATACTGGTATAAACAAATCTGTCAATTGATTATTCTAAATAAAGTCGAGACTATTTCAATTACAAGCATTAATATAAATTTAGAAATACATTCCTCGTGGGATCGACACTTGTATTCAAAAATTACATTTTACTATAACTTGACGTTGTGCACTTGCAAGCAATTAAGAAAACACGCAACACCTGCCTTTGCTAGAAGGCCCTTAGCAACAATGTCAGCCAGTTGTTGGTACTCTGGCTTCAGCTCCTTCTTTGGGTCAGATACTTGATCTTTTCTCCAGTTGCAGACAGAGTGGTCTGCATCTCTTCAATAGCAGCAGAAACCTCTGAGAAACTCGAGAGGCCTTCAGTTGGGAGTTGAAACAAACTCCTGAAAAATTCTTCATCCATGATCAGAACATGGCCATTAACCTTCACTCGAATCTTTTTGTCATCAGTGACTGAGCTAGATTCATAGATAGAGAGAATCTCAGTTGTGTAGATTTTTTTGGTTGCCAACCCTAGGAAGGTATGAATCCCAGATGCTTCGATCTTTTCGAATAAGATGCGAACTGATTCTTAAGAATGTGCGAAAATCGATTGCAACAACATTTGAGAGATAAGCAGGTGTCTGAGATGCCATTTGGCTGAATTTAGCTGCAAAAAGAGAAGAGTACATGTGATTTGCTTTGAAAATCCGAAACTTAGAAACTTTGGAAATGGTGAGACACTTCAGCCATCAGTTTGAACTCAATCTTCAGATCTCGTTTTTGGCAAGTTGGAGAAGAAATAGGAGAGTCAGAGAGAGAGAAATTACTTCTCCAAAGCTCAGCGTTCCCATCTGGCAGAGTAGTAAATTTGGTGACTTCAGCGACAGATAACTTGAAAAAATCAGCAAACATCTTATGGGTTACGCGAAGATTCTTTCCCTGAACAGCACAGAAGGTTTCCCCATTCTCCATGAAAGCAGAGTGGAAGAATCTTTCAGAATGGTTACAGAAAACGATAAAGTAAAAAACGTCAAGTTCTGATAAGTGATGCTTCTGCTTTTCTAAATTCTGATTCTGCTCTTATATTTCGAGTTCTGCTTCTGCTTTTTATAAGCGAGTTCTGCTTCTGTCAATTTATACTATCTTTTGATTTAGCTATTACGGCCTACTAGTTTTGAGTCTTATCACCACAATTAAATTAAGTCTAACAATTTCCCCCTTTGTGGTGATGCCAAAACCTAGATGTTAGTAAATATGAAGAACAACAATTATAACACAAGCTGATAGCAATCAATATCAAAATAATAGATAAGTAAATAAGCAGTAAAACAGAGTTTAAAAATGTTTAATCATCAGTTGCGATATCTCTGAACATCATTTCCTCATCCTGAGGATCTTGATTTCTGAAGGAAGATTATCATTATGTCCTATAGTTCTGCCTTCTTCAGTCATACCTTCTGCTTCCCCTTTTTTGGCATCATTGGCTTGAACTCGAGTGAGTAAGTCATCCACTCGGCCAGTAAGAGTAAGAATGCCATTATTCAGCAAATCCAGAAATAGTTCTTGATTCAAAACTCGTTCATTAAGAGCTTGAAGAGATTGAGATTGGGACTCAATCTTGGCATCGATAGTTTCAAGTTTTGAGTCCATAACTTCTACTTTGGTAGAGACTGAGCGAATAGTTGAATCATGATCAGAGACAGTTTTAATGATGTCAGCTTGACCAAGAAAGATTTTAGCCTGACTTGAGAAAACATTTTGTCTGAAAAGGCTGATTTCTACATGCAGTTTGGCCAAAGATTCTGTTGTGCGAATGAATTCTTTTGAGATGCAGTCACGGAAGAATTTGGTGGCACTAACTTCACCAGCATGTTTAAAGGAAAATTGTTTAACAATCTCTGAAAGATTATCAAGATTTCTTCTTTGAATGTCTATCTCAAATTCAAGATCAAACATTGCTTCTTCTGGGGATGGGGTTCTTTCGATCATACGCTGTCTGATCTCTCGAAGACAATTGGCGCGAGTAGAAGAATCAGTAGGAGGGATGATCAAAGCAGTAGAAGGGGCATCTTCTGGTAGAGCAGTAGTAGGTAGTTCAGGAGCTGCACGTTCTTCTGGTTGGGCAGCTTTAGTGGCTTCAAGTGTCTCTACCGCTGGAATAGATTCAGATGAAATTTTCTAAAGAGCATCTATTTATGCTTGATGTTCAGCAGAAAATATCTCTAGATTTGGCAATGATTGAGATGGAGCAGCATCTGATTCTTCCATTTGTTGATCTGCTGGTTGCGCTTCTGAAAGTCCCATGTCACCAACCTGAGGTGCTTCTGGTGCAGCAGCAGAGAGGAAAATTGATTGAATAACTTCATCAACTGATGCCAGCTCATGAAAAAAAATCAGAGATGAGGATTTGGTAGGCAATGTCGGTTATGCAGGAAACCTTAGCTTCTGAAGTAGCTGTGGTCCTTTCCTCAACTGGCTTATTCTGAAGAAAGTCTGGGACATCACCTACTCGGTACTACAACGGCTCTCCAAAGGCCTGTTCTTGAGCAAGAAGTTGCTCATTCAACAATCGCAGTTGGTCAGTCAACAGTTGAATTACGTTTTGATCCTGAGCAGTAGTAGGAATCATAAAGTCAAAATTAGACTTAAGATTATTTAAAACAGATTCCAGCTTCTGGCATTTCAGCTGCTCGAGGATGTAGCTTCTTTTGTTCATCGCCTCAATCACATTGTTGGTCTTAGCAGAATCAAAGACCTTCTTTTCATTCTTCACCATTTTTGCATAGGCACGTGGTGATCTCAAGTATGTGATTGGGTGGAAAACTCTAACCTTAAGCCAGTAATCAAAGAAAGTCATGTCTTCACTGGCAGATTTTTCAATCTCTTCCATGTGAAGATCAATAGCAGTTTTAACGGATAAATTGGTTCCATGAACTTGCGGTTCTTCAACGAGTTTTTCCTTGCCTTTATCTGATGATGATGAAGGCAACACATGTCTAAAGGCAGAAGTCCCTGCAATAGTTTCTCTAATAACGACTCTAGAAGCGGGTCTAAGAGTCTGAAAAGAAGTAGAAGTTGTGGTAGTGGGGATGGCCGCTGGTTTTGAAGAGGGGACTGAGATTGGTTTAGATGATGGCTTCTGGAAACACTTGTCTCAAAGGGACAATGTCAATATCAGCAAGGGCTGCTGTCTTTTTTATATGAATGGTAGTTATGGGTTTCTTTTTGCTAGGGGTGGCTGGGAGTGAGGCTTTGGTTAGAGCAGCAGACTCTTCAGATACTGTTTAATCTGATTCAGTAAAAACAACCACTCTTTTCCTCTTGATTTTCTTTTGAGGTCCTTGAGCCTCAGTCTGAGTGTCGCCGATCTCCTTTTTTAGGGCAACAAATTCAGCCACAGATGGCTTAGGCCTTAGAGCAAGTACATTATCA
The DNA here is from genome assembly GCF_022965805.1 of Primulina eburnea. Lineage (NCBI taxonomy): Eukaryota > Viridiplantae > Streptophyta > Magnoliopsida > Lamiales > Gesneriaceae > Primulina > Primulina eburnea. The sequence continues at coordinate 18,807 of NW_027330987.1, forward strand.
GCATCGGTCATTATAACAGATGAACCATCTTGTTCAGAAGTAAGTGGAAAACCAACATTCTTCAACATCAAGATGATCTGAATAGCAAAACCAGTACCCTTCCTTACAATCATATCCTTCACGATTCTAAACAAAAATCGACTCCAGTCAACTTTAATATCAGAAGTGATAGCTACCATCACTTGAACTTTTTCTTTGGTCAGCTTATCAAACGTACCAGCTTTGACCAGAAGTGCTTTGCCACAATATCGGCAGGCACTTGGTATTCCATTTTCAGAAGCTTCTTGAATCAAGAGGGAGAGAGTTCCCCTCTAGAAGCTGAGAAGGAGGTATGGGTAGTGGACATCTCCTCCTTGGAAATAACTAAAAAATCAGAAGTACTTGCGAATGGGAGAAGGAAAGTCAATCCTAGCAGTGCAGCATCGATTGAGATGGATGCATCTCCCTGAGAGTAAATGATCTTCCATCCTCAAAGGTTGCTTTAGCATAGAAATCCAGGAGGGTAGTCTTGTAAATGATAGCAAGTGCTTCCAAAAACCTCCTAAGACCAGATTTTTCAATGGCCATGAACATCTTAACAAGATTGCCATCCTTGATTGTCAGAACTGATGCAAAGATAACTTGGTAAGCATTTCATGTATAAGCTACAATCATTTCTGCAAATAAGATGAATTCGAAGTAGATACTGTAGTAAAGAAACACGAGAGAAAGAAGTAGCTAGTATGCAATAGTCTAAAATCATAGAAGTTGAAATGAGAGATAAGATGTAGTATCCCGATGCCTAAATTGAGTAATTATTGGATTAATTATATTCTGCGAGTTCGGAAGGAACGAACCAGGATCGGACCGTCCGAAGAGGTTCGGATCGTCCGAAGTGGGTTCGGATGGACCGTTCGGTTCGGTGTCAGACCGAGTCTTGTCAACAGTAGACCGTGTCAGGGTTCGGATCGTCCGAAGAGGTTCGGATCGTCCGAAGACAGGTGGCTGGACACGTGGAAGACATGCAGAGTTCGGAACGTCCGAAGTGGATCGGATCGTCCGAAGTGCACAGGATCGGATCTTCCGAAGTGGATCGGATCGTCCGATCGTCGTCTATAAATAGAGGCGCGAGGCTTCACTTTTCAATTACCAATTCCGAGAGTTCCAGAGCGTTTTAGTCGTTTCTGATGGGTTTCTAGCTTTTCCCGAGGTTCGGGCACTAGCAGGGAGCTACTGGCTTTGTAGCGGAGCTGTGCTCTAGTTGGGAGCTAGCGGCATCAGTGGGCTGACTACGGACGCATGTATGGTTCTAGGTTCCCTTGAGATTTGGAAGTATCTATTAGTCTAGTTAAGGCTTTTAGATGTGGTTTAGTGATATGGTATCACTTGGATTGTAGGCTTGATTCTAGGGCTGATTACTAGGATCTACTGGTTTGAGTTACGGAAGTACTATCCGAGATATCCTGGTTGAGTATGCTTTACTATGTGTTGCATGTTTATGTGTTGCATTATTATCTGACATATGATGCATGGTTTATTATGCGGCATTTGCATAATCATGTTGGGCCTGTTTATCTTTTGAGATAGCCTGTTCAGAGGGTGCTCAGCCCTCGGTTGTTGTGGATGGTTGGACCCCGTTGGCCGACGGTGGTCAGGATACCGGTATATCCACAGGTTTATGGTATGGGAGCCACCTCCTGGTGCGACGGCGCAGAGTGCTACATACCTTGACGTCATTTGCCTGAGCAGTTTTTCGTTATACCCAGACCTTGGTATCCAGTACATTTTGCATACATGCATGTCATAGTCTTGTATACTCATTCTTTCGGTACTGAGCGTTTTATGCTCACGTCCTCGGTTTATCTCTGTTTTGGACACCCTATTCGATGGGGCAGGTCTCAGGTTGGACGGTCCAGGAGGGAGAGGACAGGGAGCTAGCAGGGGTTGACCTGTAGTTGCTGGTATTTTATTCTTGGGATTTAGTTTGATTTGGTTGTTTTAGTATTCGTACTTACTGATTCGATCGGGCTGTATATGTTGTTTTTCCGCTGTTTATCTGATTCAGTTTTATTAAGTTAATTGCATGCTTAAGTTCTGATTAGTAGGTGATTCTGGAACGGGTCACTACATTTATGGTATCAGAGCATGCATTAAGATTTTGGGATTTAGAACTGTTCTTTTGGGTCTAATCTCTGGTGACTTTTTGTAGAGATGTCTGGTTTTGACGACGATGCTAGTAGTCATGGCAGCGTGGGACGCTGGGGAGACCGCGACGATCGGGAGCGTCGTCGAGAGCATCGGGAACGTCGTCCACACCGACGAGATGAGCCTCGGAGTTTCAGTATGCATAGGTTCTTGCAGATGGGGCCGAAACCTCTTTCGGGCGGCGAGACTCCGGATGTTGCGGAGAACTGGCTTGAGAGGATGGAGAGCTGTTTCAAGTCTTTCCAGTGCTCGGCGGAGCAGCAGATGGATACCCTTGATTTCTTGCTGGAGGGCGGTGCACGTAAGTGGTGGAGGTCTACCTCTGCACCGATAGTTCAGCGACAGGGCCGAGTTCTTTGGGCCGATTTCCGAGCTGCTTTCATGCTGCTTTACTTTCCGCCAGCTCTTCTGCAGACCAAGGCGATTGAGTTGATCAATCTGAAGCAGGGGAGTTTGTCTGTTGATGAGTATCAGCAGAAGTTCTTTGAGTTGCTCCCATATGTTCCGCACGTCAGTGACAATGCGGTGGCCAAGTATAATCATTTTCTTCAGGGCCTCAATCAGGAGATTTATGATCGGGTCGTGGTCTGTGATGATCCGACGTCGTATGAGGGCCTTGTGAACCGTTGTCGCCAGGCAGAGGGCAGTTTGCTGAGGGGTCGAGCCATGCAGTCTGCTCGTCCTACTAGTTCTTTGGGTCCCCGTGCCCAATCATTTAAGAAGGCTGGATCTACTTCTTCTTCCTCTGGATCTGGAGGAGTTCACCATTTTGGGAAGAAGAAGGGCCCGTGTCAGCATTGCGGGAAGGACCATCCGACAGAGCGTTGTCGCAGAGTTGCGGGTGCTTGTTTCAGGTGCGGTGAGATGGGCCACATGAAGAGAGATTGTCCACAGATGGGTGGAGGATCAGGATCTGGTTCTCAGGCTTCAGTTCATCAGAGGCCACAGCAGGGACAGTCTACTCAGGGCTCTAACCTCCGACCGCGTACTCAAGGGCAGGTCTTTGCTCTTAACCAGGATCAGGCTGCTGAGGAGAACGAGAGAGTTATTGCAGGTATTTGTAATTTATGTGGATTACCTGCTTACGTTCTCATTGATACTGGTGCATCGCATTCATTTATATCTGCGAGGTTTGCTAAGCGTCATGCTTTACCTTTCACTTCTTTGGACATTGTGGTATCTGTTTCCACACCGATGGGTCATTCGGTGTTAGCTAAACGTCTAGTGATGGGTTGTCCTCTAGAGTTTGAGGGTAATATCTTAACTGCTAATTTGATGATTCTTGCGATGGAGGATTTTGATTGCATTCTGGGAATAGATGTGCTGACTGTGTATAGAGCTACTGTGGACTGTTACCAGAAGTTCGTGCAGTTTCGTCCAGTGGAGGGCGACAGTTGGTTTTTCTATGGAGAGGGAGCGCGACCCCCGATGCCTGTGGTTTCTGCTCTGAAAGCCTGTCGTGCCTTAGAGTCGGGCGGGGAAGGCTACCTTATCTATGCTATTGATTCGTCCGCAGACAGTGTCGGGGTCAGTGACATTCCAGTGGTTTGCGATTTTCCGGATGTTTTTCCCGAGGAGATTCCTGGTTTTCCTCCAGTTCGGGAAGTGGATTTCAGCATTGATTTAGTGCCAGGCACGGCACCAATCTCCAGAGCTCCTTATCGTTTAGCTCCATCAGAGATGCAAGAATTGAAACAGCAGTTGCAGGATCTTCTTGACAAGGGGTATATTCGACCCAGTGTGTCCCCGTGGGGAGCACCAGTTCTTTTTGTCAAAAAGAAGGATGGTTCTATGCGGCTCTGCATAGATTATCGGCAGTTGAATCGTGCTACGATAAAGAATAAGTATCCGTTGCCACGGATTGATGATTTATTTGATCAACTGCAAGGTACCTCTGTGTATTCCAAGATCGATTTAAGGTCTGGTTATCATCAACTTCGAGTTCATCAGGGAGATATATCAAAGACTGCATTCAGGACCCGGTATGGGCATTATGAGTTTCTGGTTATGCCTTTTGGGGTGACGAATGCACCAGCAGTTTTTATGGATCTGATGAATCGGGTATTTCGAGACTTCTTGGATAAATTTGTTGTGGTGTTCATAGATGATATCTTAATCTATTCGCGTGATCAGCGAGAACACGTACAACACTTGAGAATTATTTTACAGATACTTCGCGAGAATCAGCTTTATGCGAAGTTGAGTAAATGCGAGTTTTGGATTGACAGGGTTGTATTCCTTGGTCATGTTATTTCTAGCGAGGGAGTTTCAGTTGACCCGAGCAAGGTGGAGGCGGTATTGAACTGGTCGCGTCCGACGACAGTAGCCGAGATCCGCAGTTTTCTGGGATTGGCTGGGTATTATCGCCGCTTCATTGTCAACTTCTCTCAGATTGCTAAGCCACTTACTCAGCTCACTCGGAAAGATGTTTCATTTGAGTGGACATCAGAGTGCGAAGAGAGTTTCTTGGAGCTTCGCAGACGGTTGACATCTGCGCCTGTTTTGGCCTTACCGGCTGGATCTGGTGGTTTTAGTGTTTACACCGACGCCTCTTTGCAGGGTCTAGGGTGTGTTTTGATGCAGAATGAGCATGTGATTGCTTATGCGTCGAGGCAGTTGAAGCCTCATGAGGAGAACTATCCTGTTCATGATCTGGAATTAGCAGCGATCGTTTTTGCTTTGAAAATCTGGCGCCATTATCTGTATGGTGAGCGATTTGAGATTTTCACCGATCATAAGAGTTTGAAGTATCTGTTCACTCAGGCAGAGTTGAACATGCGTCAGCGTCGCTGGATGGATCTACTCAAGGATTATGATTGTGAGATCAAGTATCATCCAGGATCTGCGAATCTCACGGCTGATGCTCTTAGTCGCAAGGTGAGATTGTCTGCTCTTCAGACTTGTGCTGTATCTGGGATTATTCAGGATTTCTGTTCGATGGGATTCAATTATAAGCATCGGAAGGGATCAGAGAGTATCCGTGTGGCTACTATTTTGTCTGAACCAGTGTTGTACTCTCGGATTAGAGATGCTCAGATGTCTGATTCTAAGGTTCAGAAATTAGCTCGGTTGGCTGATGGAGATAATACTTCTGGTTTCCACTATCAGTCTCAGGGTCTTTTGTGCTTATCTGGTCGTGTTGTTGTACCGGAGGATGACACTTTGAGGGAGGAGATTTTGTCCCAGGCTCATCGTAGCAAGTTGAGTGTTCATCCGGGGAGCAACAAGATGTATAAAGATTTAAGGACTCGATTTTGGTGGAAAGGTATGAAACGCAATGTTTATCAGTATGTCTCCAAGTGCCTGGTCTGTCAGCAGGTAAAGGCAGAGTATCGACGACCTGGAGGTTTGTTGCAGAATCTTCCTATTCCGGAGTGGAAGTGGGAGCATATCACGATGGACTTCGTGACTCACTTGCCTATGTCTGTGGGGAATAGAGATGCTATCTGGGTTGTAGTAGATCGGCTTACCAAGTCTGCCCATTTTCTTCCGTATAACAGAGATTTCACTTTCGATCGGATGGCACGGTTGTACATTCAGGAGATTGTACGGTTTCATGGTGTGCCTGTGAGTATCGTTAGTGACAGAGATCCTCGATTTACGTCTAGATTTTGGGGTAGCTTTCAGCAAGCTTTGGGCACTACTTTGAGTTTGAGTACTGCGTATCACCCAGAGACTGACGGACAGTCAGAGAGGACTATTCGTACGCTTGAGGATATGTTGAGGTCTTGTGTGATGGATTTCGGGCCAGCTTGGCAGGATCATTTGCCACTGATAGAGTTTGCATACAACAACAGCTTTCATAGGAGTATTGGTATGTCTCCGTTTGAAGCGTTGTATGGTCGACGTTGTCGTACTCCTCTGTTCTGGGAGGAAGTCGGAGAACGACAGGTCGAGGGTCCAGAATTGATTCAGCAGGCCAAGGATAAAGTTCTTGTGATCAAGCAGCGGATTAAGACTGCTCAGGATCGACAAGCGAGTTATGCGAACACCAAGCGCAGGCCTCTTCATTTTGATGCAGGCGAGAAAGTGTTTCTCAAGGTATCACCTTTTCGGAGGATTCTGAGATTTGGACTCAAGGGTAAGCTATCTCCGAGATTCATTGGTCCTTTTGAGATCTTGGAATGTGTGGGAGATTTGGCCTACAGATTAGCCTTGCCACCGTATCTGTCTAGTGTTCACAATGTGTTTCATGTGTCCTTGTTGAGACGATACGTAGCGGATGAGTCCCATGTTTTGCATCCGACAGAAGTTCAGTTGAATCCGGATTTGTCTTTTGTAGAAAGACCGGTTTCGATCTTAGACCGGAAGGATAAGGTACTGCGGAATAAGACTATTCCTCTTGTCTTAGTGCAGTGGCAGCGCCGAGGTACTGAAGAAGCTACTTGGGAACTAGAGAGTCGCATGCGGTCAGAGCATCCTGAGTTGTTCTAGTTGTAGCATTTTCAGTTATGATTGTAATTTCAGTTGGGCTTTCAATTTGTAATTCATTCTTGAGATGAATGTATTGATTGTTCAGAATTGTTATTCTTCAGACTCGATTTCGCGGACGAAATCCTTTTTAGAGGGGGAGAATGTAGTATCCCGATGCCTAAATTGAGTAATTATTGGATTAATTATATTCTGCGAGTTCGGAAGGAACGAACCAGGATCGGACCGTCCGAAGAGGTTCGGATCATCCGAAGTGGGTTCGGATGGACCGTTCGGTTCGGTGTCAGACCGAGTCTTGTCAACAGTAGACCGTGTCAGGGTTCGGATCGTCCGAAGAGGTTCGGATCGTCCGAAGACAGGTGGCTGGACACGTGGAAGACATGCAGAGTTCGGAACGTCCGAAGTGGATCGGATCGTCCGAAGTGCACAGGATCGGATCTTCCGAAGTGGATCGGATCGTCCGATCGTCGTCTATAAATAGAGGCGCGAGGCTTCACTTTTCAATTACCAATTCCGAGAGTTCCAGAGCGTTTTAGTCGTTTATGATGGGTTTCTAGCTTTTCCCGAGGTTCGGGCACTAGCAGGGAGCTACTGGCTTTGTAGCGGAGCTGTGCTCTAGTTGGGAGCTAGCGGCATCAGTGGGCTGACTACGGACGCATGTATGGTTCTAGGTTCCCTTGAGATTTGGAAGTATCTATTAGTCTAGTTAAGGCTTTTAGATGTGGTTTAGTGATATGGTATCACTTGGATTGTAGGCTTGATTCTAGGGCTGATTACTAGGATCTACTGGTTTGAGGTACGGAAGTACTATCCGAGATATCCTGGTTGAGTATGCTTTACTATGTGTTGCATGTTTATGTGTTGCATTATTATCTGACATATGATGCATGGTTTATTATGCGGCATTTGCATAATCATGTTGGGCCTGTTTATCTTTTGAGATAGCCTGTTCAGAGGGTGCTCAGCCCTCGGTTGTTGTGGATGGTTGGACCCCGTTGGCCGACGGTGGTCAGGATACCGGTATATCCACAGGTTTATGGTATGGGAGCCACCTCCTGGTGCGACGGCGCAGAGTGCTACATACCTTGACGTCATTTGCCTGAGCAGTTTTTCGTTATACCCAGACCTTGGTATCCAGTACATTTTGCATACATGCATGTCATAGTCTTGTATACTCATTCTTTCGGTACTGAGCGTTTTATGCTCACGTCCTCGGTTTATCTCTGTTTTGGACACCCTATTCGATGGGGCAGGTCTCAGGTTGGACGGTCCAGGAGGGAGAGGACAGGGAGCTAGCAGGGGTTGACCTGTAGTTGCTGGTATTTTATTCTTGGGATTTAGTTTGATTTGGTTGTTTTAGTATTCGTACTTACTGATTCGATCGGGCTGTATATGTTGTTTTTCCGCTGTTTATCTGATTCAGTTTTATTAAGTTAATTGCATGCTTAAGTTCTGATTAGTAGGTGATTCTGGAACGGGTCACTACATAAGATGCGGTTAATATACAAAATGTACAACCGTCAGTGAAAACATAAAGACACGTGTCAATATGTTTGCTGTTGAGTTTTTGAAAAGTTAAAATATGAGTGTTAGGTACGCCAAAATTTTAAAATACAATAAAAGAGGCGGGCTGTCCAAGCAGTTACTAAAGGAAATCAAAAGAGGATTTTTCGTCTTATGATAATATCTACTGAAAGTCATAAGGTACTGAAATATATCCTGCACTTTTATAAATACCAGTAGACACATTGTTTTATCGAAAAGACAAATCTCCTTCTGCTTATGGCATGAAACGGAAATATCAGTCATAATAAATTTATACACCCTGAATAAATTCAAATAATAAATAAATATTAAAAGTGAAGATTCAAGATCCGAAGGAAAGAGAGACGTCTCTTGATATTCGTGCATGAGGTGAACAGTCAAGCGATCTTTAGCTTTCCCAAGGCTCAAAATAAATACCTGCAAACACACAAACTAAGTCATTTACACATTTATCAAATCAAATCAAATGGATAGTGTAAGCATTCTCTCAGATTCTTCTCCAGAGTCGGATTCAGCAGAAGAGTTTCAGAGGCAACTTCCGGCATCTCGTAAGAAGATGTTTGAAGACATCATTCTCCAAGAGATGAAGACTTGGAAGAAATTCCTCGACCTGTAATCTGAATAATCAGTTAGATTATTCAATATTATTAGAAGGACTAAGCTGCGGAATAATCCCTTTCAGCAACCACGATCATTCAAAGAGAGGGCGATTAACCAGTAGCTTCTAGTTAAGTTTCCTCTATTAATCTCCTATAATAAAATAATGTCTGATGTCAATATGCTTCGTTTTGAAATGAAGTATTGGATTGTGTGTAATTGCTATAGCACTTGTATTTTCATAGAATTTAGGTGATTAAGAAGCTTGAACTCCATAGTCTTTAACTTGTTGTTGCATTCAAAGAAATTGAGAGCAGCAACTTCCAGCAGCAAGGTATTCTGCTTGTGCAATAGACGTGGCTATGGAAGTCTGCTTTTTACTAAACCAGGAGATCAATCTATCACCAAGAAATTGACAAAAACCACTTGTGCTCTTTCTATCTAGTTGGCAACCTGCATAGTCAGCAGCTGAAAATCCAATAAGATTTAAAGAAGAATCATTGGGATACCATAGGCCGACATTTTGAGTACCCTTTAAGTATTTCAAAATACGTTTAGCAGCAATATAATATGATTGCTTAGGGTTAGATTGAAATCTCGCACAAGTACAAACAACAAACATAATATCAGGTCTACTGGCAGTAAGATATAACAATGAACCAATTAAACCACGATATTGAGTTACCTCTACTGAAATTACGTTATCATCTTTATCAAGTTTAGTAGATGAGCTCATTAGTGTGGAAGCAGCAGAGCATGTTTCCAGACCAAATTTTTTCAGTAGTTCCTTAGTGTACTTAACCTGATTTATGAAGATTCCTGTATTTAGTTGATTGATCTGCAGTCCTAGGAAGAATGTCAATTCTACCATCCTGCTCATTTCGAATTATTCCTGCATTATCTTAGCAAACTTTTCACACAATTTGGGTTTAGTTGACCCAAAGATAACATCATCAACATAAATATGTACTAACAAAATATGTTTATTCTTAACTAAAGTAAATAAAGTCTTGTCTACTGTGCTGATTGTAAAATCATGATTGACAAGAAATTGTGAGAGAGTTTCATACCAAGCTCGAGGTGACTGTTTCAAACCATACATGGCTTTGTGTAATTTAAAAACATGATGCGGTAAGAGATGATCAATAAAACCTGGAGGTTGTTCAATGTAGACCTCTTCTTGCAATAGACCATTTAGAAAGACACTTTTCACATCCATCTGATAAACTTTGAAGTTCTTGAAAGCAACAAAGGCTAAGAATATTCTGATTGCTTCTAGCCTTGCTATTGGTGCATAGGTCTCATCATAGTCTATTCCTTCTTCTTGTCTGAAACCTTGAGCCACCAGTCTTGCTTTATTTTTAACCGCAATACCTTCTTCATTTTGCTTGTTTCTAAATACCCACCGAGTTCCAATAACTACTCGATGAGATGGTCTAGGTACAAGAAACCAAACTTCATTTCTTTTAAATTGATTCAGCTCTTCGTGCATAGCTTCAATCCAACTGGGATCTAGAAGATCTTATTCAATATAATTTGGTTCATCTTGAGAGATAAAAGCATCATTCATCTATTCATTTATCATTTGCCTTCTGGTTCTTAATGGAGCTGCTGGATTACCAATAACCAAAGATGGAGGGTGATCTTTTCTCCAAACAAAAGGGTTTAAAGAAATTTCTTCCTGGTTTGATGGATTCGGATCATGCTCAGCTAAAGCAGTAGCAGGTTCTGGAATGTTAGCTTCTGGTTCTGGTATTTCTTGTGGCTGAACAACCGGTTCTACTAGAGGAATGTCTGGTTCTGGATTTTGAGCATCTTTGACGCTTGGAACTGCATCATCTTCACTATCCAGTTCTAGATGAATTCTATCTAATCTGACACGTTAGAAATTCCAGGAGCACTGATATCTTCATCAAAAACAACATGAATAGATTCTTCAACATTAAGAGTTCTATTATTGAAAATTCTTAATGCTTTGCTTACTGCTGAATATCCAAGAAAAATTCCAGCATCTGATTTTTAATCCAATGCAGATAAATAATTTTTTCCATTATTGTGCACAAAGCATTTGCAACCAAACAGATGAAAATAAGTTACATTATACTTACTCCCTTTCCATATCTCATATGGGGTCTGATTGTGCCTCTTGTTGATCATGGTTCTGTTTTGTGTATAGAAAGCTGTGTTGATTGCTTCTGCCCAGAACCGCTGAGATATGTTTGCATCTGTTAGCATTGTTCTAGCAGCTTCTTTAAGAGTTCTGTTTCTCCTATCAGTAACTCCATTTTGTTGAGGCGTTCTGGCAGCTGAATATTCATGATGATTATCATGTTCATCCAAATATAACTCAAGAATCTTGTTAGTAAATTCAGTACCTCGATCACTTCTGATTTTAATGACAGAAAATGATTTTTCATTTTGAATCTTTTTCAGAAGCTTGATTAGGAGGCTACTGTTTGATCTTTTCCATAAAGAAATATTACCCAAGTAAATCTAGAAAAGTCATCAACAACAACAAAAGTATACTTCATTCCCCCTAAGCTCATGATGGGGATTGGACCAAATAAGTCCATATGCAATAATTCCAAACACCTTGATGATGATTTACTACCTTTATTCTTGAAGCTAGATCTTACTTGTTTGCCAAGTTGACATGCAGAACATACTTGATTCTTAACGAAATTAATATCAGGTAAACCATCAACTATGTTCTGCGTCTTGATATTATTGATTGACTTGAATTTCAGGTGATTCAATCTCTTGTGCCAGAGCCAATGTTTATCACTAAGGGAGGCAACTAAACATGTAGGAATATTAACATGATCTATGTTCCAAGATACTTTGTATGTGTTGCCTTCTCTTATTCTGGTTAAGACTATAGATTCATTGGAATCTTTAACTGTGCATGCGTGCTTCTGAAAAACTACTGAATAACCATCATTACACAGTTGACTAATGCTGATCAAATTGTAACAGAGATTTTCAAATAAGAGCACATTATCTATAGTAATGTTACCATGGATAATCTTACCCTTACCTACGGTTTTACCTTTTGAGTTGTCCCCAAAAGTTATCTTTGGTCCAGTACAACTCATTATTTCTAAAATTAGACTATTTTGCCCAATCATATGTCTGGAATACACACTGTCCAGATACCATGTAGAGCTGCTGATCTTGGTTTTCCTCTCTTGTTCCTGCAAGTACAAGTTTTAGTAGTTGGTACCCAATCTATTTGGGTTCAAGCCTTACCAGTCCTTTAAGAAGCCACGCTTGTATGGTGAACTTGTACTTTGGGTATCCACAGAGGTGTGTGTAACAGAAGGTCTGTTATTTCTAACAGAATGCATTTTAGAATGTTGTTCTTCCCCTTTTTTTTCATCTAGTCTGTATCTCTTCTGAACAGGTCTAGAATTATAGTACTGGTAGTTTCTAACCTTAATAGAGAGTTGTCGTCCTAGGTTGAATCCTCTACTGGATCCAGCACTCTGGTGGACTCATCCCTTAGGTTCAACATAACCCAAACCATAATGCTTCCTTCTGTTTTTTTGATCTACAAACCTTTCAACTCGAACAGTTGATACTACTGGTTCATATACCACACTGGATTTAACAAAATGAATGTATTTCCCTTTGCTTGTATCCAGTTCTGGCTTAGTACTTGTTTCAGAAGTTTTTTCATTATTAATGAATCCGAGACCACTCCTGTCTCCAGATTGCTTCTATAATTCTTGCATCTTCTCTAAAGAAACAGAAGACTTATTCCATGTATTTACCAGAACGGTAGCTTCTGATTCTCAGACCTCATTGACTGGTAATCTGCATTTATCTGTCATTCTCAGTTTTCAACTTACTTATCTCAACTTTTAGATCACTACAGCTGTTTTCTTGCAAGAAGATAAACTTACTGATTTGATCTTTTAAGTTTTGATTTTCAGTTTTAACTTCCTCGAATGACTGAGAAAGTTTTGAGTACTCTTCCACCATGTCATGCAGTGCTTTAACCAAATCAGTTCGTGTGAATTCATTACAGTCAAAGTCAAATACCTCTCCAGATGTCGAGGTTGATTCAGTGTCTGCCATGAGACATTTGATCTCTTCTACATCGCTATCACTGGAATGAAATTCCGAGTCCGAAGACCCAAAACTAGAATCCGCCCATTTTAATTTGCTTTCTTCAGCAATCAATTCTTTGCGCTCTCTTCTGGATTTCTTGTCATTCCTCTTGTATTCGTTTTCTTCTGATCATCCTTCTTCGGCTTCTGGCAATCAGCAATGAAATGCCCAACTTTTCCATAGTTGAAACACACCATGTCACCAGATGGTGAATCCTTCTTAAAGTTTCGGTTAGGACCCTGGTAAGCTTGGTGATTCTTCTTCATGAATCTGGAAAATTTCTTCACAAATAAGGACATAGCATCACTGCTGATATGTTCAACAGTCTTTTCAGATGTGCTTTCAATGGCAGTAGCAGGTGATGCACTTGGAGCAACTGCAGCAGTAGCAGTAAGAGCCTTGGTAGGTGGATTCGATGAGGGCTCTTCTCCACTCCTCACTCCTAGTTCGAACTCAAAGGCCTTTAAGTCTACAAACAAGTCGTGTTGTTCTAACTTGTTTAGATCTTTGGATAATCTCATAGCCATAGTTTTTACATCACATTCCCTGGGTAAAGCTCTCATTACTTTGAGTGTTATTTCTCTGTTGCCATATTCTTTTCCAAGAGCTGCTAGCTCATTTACAAAGCTACTGAAACGTTCATCAAACTCGCTCAGAGTTTCTCCAGCTTTCATTCTGAGATTTTCAAATTTTTGCATTGCTACAGATAACTTGTTCTCCTTGGTCTGTTCATTTCCTTCACTGATTTGGATGAGTTTTTCCCAAATCTCTTTTTCAGTAGGACACATCTTGATCTTACTGAAGATATTCTTATCGAGAGTTTTGTAGAGAATGTCTTTCGCAACATTATCAAGATTAGCTTTATTTTAGTCATCACTTGTCCATTCTCCCCTGTGCTTTTCAACCATCTGTGGTGCCCCCTCAGTAACAACAATAGCTGTATTTGTCTTTAAAATTTTCAGGGGACCATCTGTGATGACAAACCATATGTCATCATCTTGGGCTGCAAGATGGGCTTGCATCCGGATCTTCCAGTCATCGAAATCTTCTTTTGAGAGCATGGGTAATTTGCTTAAGTGTGCCATATCTGTTGTAAATTTCCGGAACAAGAAAATCTGCTCTGATACCACTTGTTGGGGATCGATATAGAGTTTAGAAGGGGGTGAATAAACTCTTTCATTTGTTGGACGTTTTTGCAAAGGGTGCTAGAATCATGTTAGAGATTATAGTTTATCTTGTTCGAATGTATAACCAGCAGATCACAATAATAAATGCGCAAACGATCTAATGGTGAGGGGTGAAAACAATAAAACATTAGACAATAGAACAGTGGTTGTTTCTGTAAGTACGAAGATGAAATCTTCTTCGTTTCTCATTCTTCTGTTTCCAGAAGGTATCACTAAAAAACTTTTGTTATTACAGTACAACACTTGTTCACAGTCACTTCAGTAGGGCTTATCCTTCGCTTACTCAAACTCTTAGTCTCACACAACACAATGTAATGAATACAACAAAGTTCTAGAAAAGACTCTTTTCTAGATTACAAAATCTTCTCAATAAGGTATAGTAAAGTGTTTAGCTTGAAGAAATTACGAACAGAAGCAGCATAATATGATCTCAAAAGATCAGATATTTAGAATAAAGTGTGTGCTATTTTTCTATATGTTGAGCTTGAAGATAAGTAGTAGTTGATGATAGCTCAAACTAGTATTGGAATTCGTTGCGTTGATAATAATGATAACTTTATTTTCTATAAAGGATTTGACCCTTATATATAGAAATCTTGAGTCCAACGGTCCAAGAAATGCATTGTTGGAACTGGGTCTATAATCAAAAACAGTTTCTGAGACTCCTGAGAGAAATCAGCTTTATCACCTGAAAAGGGTCCTGCAGAAAGTTTCAGAATAATCAGTCTTGTTTCATACCAAAACTAGTAAGCAGCGTTAAATGTCTTTGTACATAATTAATGGTGCAATTAATACTAGTACTATGTAAAGTAACTGTAACATTTAAGAATGTAACGATCAAGTAAAAGACGTCAAGTTCTGATAAGCTATGCTTCTGCTTTTCTAAATTCTGATTCTACTCTTATAAGTCGAGTTCTGCTTCTGCTTTTTATAAGCCGAGTTCTATTTATGATTTAGCTATTATGGCCTACTGGTTTTGACTCTCATCACCACAATTAAATTAAGTCTAACAGGTTCCTAATTTATAGATCATTTTAGGTTCTATCTTAGGAATTAATATATTTAATAAATCTAAATTCTCTGATAAATCATATTCTTCATTTAAACTGTTTTGAATAGTTCTTTCATACCAAAAATATTCATAGAAAATTTAGTAATTTAATTTTGGTTAAAAACATCAAAATTTTGGAGTGTAACATTTTGTTTACATTATTTACTCATTTAATATCATTTTCTCTTGTATCTTAAGCAACTTAGTTGATTGTTTAAGTTGTATGGTCTCTTTTTTTTAATGTTATTTTCTTTTTCTTTTTTTCTTTCTATTAATAAAGATCAACTTATTTTTCATTACTTTCCAGGTTTTCTTGTTGTAATGTCTGAAATAAATATAAAAATTTGTTGATTTAATAATACGATATTGCTAAATATTAACGATGTTTAAAGAATAAAATATGACTTATCTTAGTCATATGAAGTCCAAATGATTTGAAATTTGGAGATAATATAGAAAACTCAAAGATATAAAAGTTTCGTTTTTTGAGTTTTGGTAAATTTGATTGTTTGACTGGTTCAAAACGGATATATTGATCTTGGAGATATTAAATATTATACTTATTAAAAAAAGAGAAAGGAGATAACAGAAGAGAGAAATGGGGTTTCAATTTTTCTTTTCGATCTTGCGATTTATCAGTTAATCAATTGGATAAACCAACTTCAATTATGAGATCGTTGATACGGGATCTTCGATTTGATGTGCATCATAAGCCTCGAGATCAAATAAATAACTAGATTTTATATTTACTCAATTATCAGGTACGTATTGACATACGAGCTTATGTTGTTATTGTTTAGTAATGATGAATACTATTGTATTGAACGATTATCAATCACCGGAAATGAGTGATTTGATATTATATTTGTTGTCGTTCATTATTTTTGATGATGTTGGTTACCATTTATTGGGAGACATCTTCGCGATATTGATGTCGCTGGAGCAGGGATGCGACGTATCGTTAATGTTGTTTTTCACAGTACTAGTGGAGCGACATATTGACGATATTGTTGTCGTCGGAGTAGGGGTGCGACAAATCGTTTATGTTGTTGTCGTAGTAATAGAGGAGCGACATATTGACGATATCGCTATCACCGAAATAGGGGTGCAACATATCGTTGATGTTGTTTGTTGCAGTAGTATGAGAGTGATATTGTTGATGACTTGGTTGTCTAGAAACAACGAAGGAAGTATTCCTGTTATGATTTCAGTTATATCTTATGTTGTTGTTAATATAACTATTATGTATTTCGATTATGCGTGTTGTGTATTATCATCTTTTTGAGGCTGTTTCTATTGGACATGTTACAAGACTAGCGCTAAGCCAGGATAGAGGTGAGGTATTATGTGTGTCAAGTGAACGAAGTCATATATTTGATAATGGATAGATACAATATAGCTTATTTTCTTATTCGAGTTGTGAGTTTTGTAACTATTATACTGTCTCTTATAAATTGCTGTAAATAGTGTATCGACTGCACTTTTTTTATGTTATATGCATTATATTATTATTTCATAAAAAAAAATATTTTAAGAATCTTAATTCACGTATTGTATAATTAAGTGGCGAGGTTTGAGGAGACACAACTATTCAATTTAATCGAATCAAATAAACTGAACCAAAATGATTTGAGAAATTGGATTTTTATTTGTTTAATACTATCTAATTCGATTATTGTCAATTATTTTTAAGTGTGTAAACTATAAAATCATCATCGAGTAGATGTCAAAGTTCTTTGTAACATATTTTTTTTTCACTTATCTTTCTTTGTAACATATCTATTTTTACTTATCTTTGTAATAAATTCAATCCGTTCGATTTGTTTAGGAATAAATTCAATTTGTTCAAATTTCAACATCAACATTTTAATGAATATAAATTTTTAAAAATTTAATTAATGTAGTTAAGTTGTTTGTATATCCAATTAGGTTAAATTTCCTATTTGCATAACTACTACCTATAAAGCCATTATTTTTTGGGCCCCTTCCAAATCCGTCTCTCAAGAGGTCGACCATGATAGAATTGATTCAAATATCTTCATTATTGTTTGCCGTTGAAATATGTCGTAATTAACATTAAACATTATATAAATATGTAAAATATTGATTTGAAATGAATGTTTTTTCTTAAAAAACTACAAAAATCCATGGATTTGAAATTTATCAATACAATTACAACATAAGATAATTTAAGATTTTACAAGGTTTTGATTCGATTTTGGTTCTGAATGTTTAATTGTAGGAATCATATAAGTTCTCGATTTTCATTATTACTCTCGAACAAAAACAGAAAAACGATTTAGATCTCGATTTTAAGTAGACAATTTCAAATCCGATTCACAGATAGTTTCTTAGATCAAACTATCGAATAACTGCACATAATTGCGCCATTAGATTGTCTTTGTTGACTGCCTAAAACTACTTGTGGAGGTCAAAGTATTTTCTTGAATTTAAAAATGTCAAATGACGTTTTGGGGTTTAAACTGACCTAAGTCATGCATGTTTCATTTAGGTCGCCAAGTTTTTTTATATGAAAATAAATTATTAAATATATACACTTTTAGATTAAATTTTTTAAAGGAATTAAGATTAATGCAACTTCATTTCTGACATGGTCGGTTAGTATTTTATCTGTTTTTTTTAAAAAAATTACAAAGTTGGGGAGACATGGAATCCCATACCTCTCCCACTTAACTTAAAATAAATAGAAAATCACCGACTAAATTAAGGACAATCAACTTTTGACTCGTGGATTTGGTAGTTATTTCGGTTACGAAAAATGGAAAAAAAAATGCATGCCAACTCCATTGAAAAGTTAAATAATTAATTATACAAATTCATAATTGAAAATATGTCTGCCTATTTCATTTAAATGGTGGATAGGATACTTGTAGGGGTGAGCAAAATCTCGATTAAACCGAAATAACCGACCGAACTGAGCCAATTCGGAAATTCGGTTCGATTATTTCAGAAATTCGGTTTTGAAAGTTTAAAAAAATCGGTTAATTCCGTTAATTCGGTTCGGTTTCGGTTTTCGTTAAAAAAAATCGGTTAACCGAATTAACCGAATTAACCGAATAATAAATTAATTTTTTTAAAAAATAGATTTATTATATAATTTATAATATTTTTAATGTTTTTATAAAAACTAGTTCGGTCAGTTCGGTTAGCAAAATAAAATTCGGTTCGGTTCGGTTATTGACAATTTGGTTCGTTCGGTGACCGAACCGACCGAATGCACACCCCTAGATACTTGTCATTTTAACAGAAATAATAGTTAATAGATAAATTAGATCGAGCTTGTTCTTTGTTTAATTATTAATGAGGCTTTCTTCATGATGCCACTAAAATTAAGCTATGTTCACGTCAAGGCTCGAGCCCATAAAACCTTTCAAAAATCTATAAATAACTCGATACTTTTCATTTTTCATTCAAATGCTCTTGTTTTTTGACGGTCAACTGACTTAAACGTCGGAAGATTTTCGTCGAAATAATCCAGCTAATTATCAAGGTTGTCTGATTAGCCCATTGCTCGGGGTGGGTGTGTGTATGTATGTATATATATATATATATGTATGTATATGATTGAGGACATGAAATATGTCTTTTCGTTCAGCGCTGGCCCCTTCGACATACAAAAAGTCATTTTGCAAGTGGCATTTGGCCAATATAAGACTTCTAGCAAGTGGAGGGTTGGGTCAACTTTTAAATAACCATGCGTTTCCATTCATAAGCTGCTCGACAAAATAAATACATTCTCTAATAAAGAAGTGAGATGTAGAGAAAATTTCAACAATTCATATGATCAGAATGAACTGAACATGATTAACTTCTGACTCTAACATAAAAAATACACTTTCAGAGCGAGATCTCGAGTTCGAGAATCGAGATCTAATTGTAACAATCATTACCTACCGCTCTAAATAAACATGCACACACAAGTTTCATGAGTAATTTTCACAATCCACATTTAAAAGTATTGCATATAAATCTTCAAATAAAAATAGTATTGTCACAAATACAAACCCCTTTAGTTCTGAATTCAAACTAAAGTGGATTTCTTCCAAGATTTTTATTTGTAAAAAATATATATGAGGTCATTCAATATCAGAACAAAAAATTGTGGTCAATTGCTTCTCCTTGTATGAAACTTTTGTTGAGTTATCGTTTTTCTCATGTCCAAATCGTAGCAGAAGTTTTAAAATTTTTTTTTTGACTATCAAAATATTTGGACACTCGTATGGTTTAAATTAATAAACATTCGTAAGATGTTCAGTCAATTTACATTTAGTGAAATTTCACTTGGTACCAACTTGTGAGGCCCGGGGCCGAAGAGGGCGGGGGGTGATCGCCGGTGCCATCAGTTGCACGGACAATGAGCGGCTCCTGGCAGGCTTCTAGGTGTAGGGAACATGAATGAACCGACCCACACGGGAAGGAGAGGTATTCTGAGACTGTTCAATGTAATGGACTGTACAGTTGAAAAGGGCTTAAAAGATTTGATTGGTACTACTCATATCACGAAGGTGCATCTTCTTTTCGGTAGCTCATCACATAAGAACTCCAAAGTTAAGCGTCCTTGACTTGAGGTAATTTTGGGATGGGTGATCTCCTAGGAAGTTTCCTAGGGTGCGTGTGAGTGAGGACATAAGCACGCTGGAAAGACCCGTCTTGATACAGTGAGGACAGTCATCGAATTTGGGGCGTTACAAGTGGTATCAGAGCCGACCTCTCTTAGTACGGTGTGGTTCGGGGACGAACCAAGCGGAAACTGGTGGGCATGTGAGGCCCGGGGCCGAAGAGGGTGGGGGGTGATCGCCGGTGCCATCAGTTGCACGGACAATGAGCGGCTCCTGGCAAGCTTCTAGGTGGAGGGAACATGAATGAACCGACCCACACGGGAAGGAGAGGGATTCTGAGACTGTTCAATGTAATGGATTGTACAATTGAAGAGGGCTTAAAAGATTTGATTGGTACTACTCATATCACGAAGGTGCATCTTCTTTTCGGTAGCTCATCACATAAGAACTCCAAAGTTAAGCGTGCTTGACTTGAGGCAATTTTGGGATGGGTGATCTCCTAGGAAGTTTCCTAGGGTGCGTGTGAGTGAGGACATAAGCACGCTGGAAAGACCCGTCTTGATACAGTGAGGACAGTCATCGAATTTGGGGCGTTACAAGGGGTATCAGAGCCGACCTCTCTTAGTACGGTGTGGTTCGGGGACGAACCAAGCGGAAGCTGGTGGGCATGTGAGACCCGGGGCCGAAGAGGGCGGGGGGTGATCGCCGGTGCCATCAGTTGCACGGACAATGAGCGGCTCCTGGTAGGCTTCTAGGTGGAGGGAACATGAATGAACCGACCCACACGGGAAGGAGAGGGATTCTGAGACTGTTCAATGTAATGGACTGTACAGTTGAAGAGGGCTTAAAAGATTTGATTGGTACTACTCATATCACGAAGGTGCATCTTCTTTTCGGTAGCTCATCACATAAGAACTCCAAAGTTAAGCGTGCTTGACTTGAGGTAATTTTGGGATGGGTGACCTCCTAGGAAGTTTCCTAGGGTGCGTGTGAGTGAGGACATAAGCACGCTGGAAAGACCCGTCTTGATACAGTGAGGACAGTCATCGAATCTGGGGCGTTACAAGTGGTATCAGAGCCGACCTCTCTTAGTACGGTGTGGTTCGGGGACGAACCAAGCGGAAGCTGGTGGACATGTGAGGCCCGGGGCCGAAGAGGGCGGGGGGTGATCGCCGGTGCCATCAGTTGCACGGACAATGAGCGGCTCCTGGCATACTTCTAGGTGTAGGGAACATGAATGAACCGACCCACACGGGAAGAAGAGGGATTCTGAGACTGTTCAATGTAATGGACTGTACAGTTGAAGAGGGCTTAAAAGATTTGATTGGTACTACTCATATCACGAATGTGCATCTTCTTTTCGGTGGCTCATCACATAAGAACTCCAAAGTTAAGCGTGCTAACTTGGGGCAATTTTGGGATGGGTGACCTCCTAGGAAGTTTCCTAGGGTGAGTGTGAGTGAGGACTAGGGATGGAAATGGGCCGGGGCGGGGGCGGGGGCGGGGGCGGGGGCGGGGGCGGGTTTGCCATTCCCATCCCCATCCCAGAAATCCATCCCCACCCCCATCCCCGTCCCCATCTCCGAAGTTTCGGGTTCGGGGAATGCAATTTCCCGAACCCGAAACTTCGGGGATCAACATCCCATGCCTGTCCCCATCCCCGTTTCAAAAATATTAATATGGAAAGACGATGATGGAATCGAAGATTTTCTCAAACCAAAATTTATTATTATCTATTATTATTAGAGATAATATTAATATTAATAACAATATCAATAATAATAATAATAATAATAATAATATTAATATTTTAAAAAACAATTTTTTTATTATATTATTAATACTAATAATACTATTATTTTATTATTGATATTATTTTTGGGACGGGTTCGGGGATTTCGGGGATGGGGATAATAATCTCATACCCGCCCCGAACTACATCGGGGATTTAAAAAAATCCCCGAACCCGAAACCAAAACCGAAAAACTCGGGGATCCCCATCCCCGTTTCGGGTTTTCCCCGCGGGGCCCCAAACCCATGGGGAAAATTGCTATCCTTAGTGAGGACATAAGCACGCTGGAAAGACCCATCTTGATACAGTGAGGACAGTCATCGAATCTGAGGCGTTACACAACTATTCCGGTATTAACGGACGTAACTCTTGTTGTAAATTCATACGAACTTTCTTCAAGAATTCCTTTCTTCAATCTCCTAATCCGGTCCACGACTGGATTACATGTTCCCTCTTCTAACTTACACTAGAAAGTATAGAAGATATTTTCACGTTGGAGAACAAAATTGAGAGGCGGCTCAAAACCTTGAAAAACTATTCACAGTGGCCGAAAATTGAGAGAAGAAAAGGGAGAGATTTTAGAAAAATCTTGTGGCTTGGAGGCTAGGGTTATCACTTTCTTACCTTAATACAAAACCCTTAACCTAGTTGCCATAATTTTGGATTTAGGTTTCTTAACTAAACTTAATGGGTTTTGTAATTAATTGGACACGTCAAACAAATTTAGTTAAATATATTAAAGTCCATTATGAACTTTAATTATTGAGTATATTGAACTTGTACTCCTACAAGCTCATTAAACATACTTCCCACTATATTTATTTTAATATATAATAATTCCAACTTTTGAGTTCAATAATTTAAATCCTCAAATTTTATAAATTCAATTCCTTGAATTTACTCTCTTCAAATTTTAAATATCATAAATTCAAATTGAATTTATTATCTCATAAATTCAACTCATTGAATTTATTTTCTCAAAATTTAATTATCATAAATTCAACTCATTTAATTTACTATATAATAATTATATATATAATTCAACTCCTTGAATTATTCTCTTAAAATTTAATTATTATAAATTCAACTTCTTGAATTTACTATCTCAAAATTATATATAAATTCAACTCCTTGAATTTATTCTCTCAAAAGAAACAAAATTGTAACGATCATGGGTCATTAGGCTGAACCAACAAAGGCCTCGGCCCATACCCACGCACCACTACTGGTCATGGGTCGTTAGGATGGTCCAGCATGGGCCTCGGCCCATGTCCATGCACCGCCACTCACAGAATATCCCACTCCTGGAAAGTGATTCAGGATATTCTCCTTTATTCGGGCTTACCCTAACTTGCCTCATTTCATGCACCAATATTTGATAAGAATGTAAAAAATAATTTTCTGATAAAACCTATCAAATCATGGTAAGAGCGTCTAGTAGCATCGCCCCATGATTCCCTATGTATCACTGATTGAAATGTCTACTGCTTAAATTCTACTGAAATATTTATTTATTTATTTATTTTAAAAGCACTTTTCGGAAATTCTCATACACATGCATGAAATAAAAGCAGTCAATCATGCATTTTAAAAGGTCATCCAACCACTGAAGAGAAATAACTGCAATTAAATAAATCTTAAAATGAAATCAATCTCCTAGTCTACTGTTTTAAAAGAACTGTCAAAATCATTAACGTATAAAGAGATGCAAAAACATTTAAAATATTCTTTACACCCATGACTCGTGTTCATAATATGCGGAAGAATGCAAGGTCCTCGGGTTAACATGTGCACTCCCTAGTCAGCCTACTCAGTCTTCAGCACCTTCAGTCTCATCATCAACAAACTGTTCACTTGCACCATTCACACCTAGTGAATCTAAACACTCAACACACATGAACCATTATAACAAGTACGTATACATATGATGCAACAGTGAAAAATACTGTAAACAAAGTAACTTTCCTGATCTTTCAAAGCATGAACATAAAAGTAAACATATTTATCGAATCATGTCATATCGTGTCATCATATACGTATTCTTTTCCTTAATTGAAATCAGATCATTAGTTGTAACTTTCGTATCAGCTTTATTTTGATGGATCCATCTACGTATAACCACGATAACTAGTGGCGGGGACATCGGCAACAGTATTACTAATCCACTGAGCCTTGACCTTACATGTTTGTGTCGTCTTAGTTACAACCAACTCTCCTCCTTCAAAACTTGTCATCGTATTCATCACTTGTAAAAATCATGCATACGCGTACATTTTCTTAAAACCAAGCATGCAACGTATTTTCCCTATTTTCATAAAAATTCATGTTCATATTAAATATATACATTTTAAAACATAAAATTTTTTATTATTAGGGCGCTGCCAGAACTGCTAACTCGACCCGGTGCAAAATGAACATTTTGCCCCTAGAAACCCTAATTGACCATTTACCCCTGGACCCGAAGTCAACCAAACTTATTGAAACACGTCAAATCATATTTATATTCATTTCCTGGACGTAAACTCGAGCCCGTTCCATAGCTTATATGATTCGTTTTAAAACTTTGATCAATGTCCCAGTTTTAACCCGAAACTCAACCAAACTTTTCACAACTTAAACCATGACTTGAACCTACGTGACCAGCCCTTAAACCCCTTGTTTCAGACCACCTAAGACCATCCAGTTGCTGGAAAATTCTGCACGCTAGAGGACCGAACCCTAGTTACGATAACATGCTAAGCGCTCGACCTTGCACCTAACCAGCTTGGACCAGTCTCAGACCAGAACATACTAGAACGTGACTGGACCCTCGTGGACCGACCTAGCCCTAGGTATCATTCCCATGCATGTGGATCCCTCGGTTCATCAAGGAGCACGCGATCTAGCCCCAAACATGTCCTAACTTGCCACCAAGCTTCGATACGTGCTTAGCCTCCCTACCAACTGACCAAGGACCATCCCAAGCCCTACAACGGACCCCTCATGACCTAAACCAGCACTTGGTATGAGCCATAGACGGCTGCTCTTCCCTTTCCCCACGTTTTAGCCGAAATATGAATCACACGACCCAACCGATCAGCCCCCTTGTCTAGGTGCTATCCGAGGTGCTCTCAGCCCTAGTCACCATCGACCGCAATGTGTACAGCCCCTAGGAGTCTAGACCTAGCAGCCCTTTGCACATAAGCCATGGAAAACATGAGTACGTGTCAAAATGTATGCATATTTTCGTGCAAGAATTGTATAAAACAAACACAACATGATAGATCGATGATTCCTTATGCAAAAAACATACAAACCAACATATATTGATGTGAATAATGAGAAAAAAGAGTTATAGGGTGTGACTTTACGTTTTAACTCTTGAAAATCTTGATATAGTCGCGTAGAACGTGCACTGGAGAGACGGAGAAGAGATTCCTTGAAAGAAACTTGAGAAAACCTAAGGAGAAAGCTGCTGAAATTTCGAAGATGGGCTGCTGGAGTTGGGAGAGGGGGCGGCCGAAGGTGAGTGTAGGAGATTAGAGTTTTTGGGATGTAGTTTAAGCATTATATAAGTAGTATAATGAGCCCTTAATTAAATTTAATGAGGTTAATTAGAATTTTGGACTCATTATGCAATAAAATAATCTCATTAAACCCAAAAACACTCCCGTAAAATATTTTGTTTAGGTACGTATTTGAAAATATTTCTCGAATCCTCAAAACGTCCCCCGAATTGCTAAATTTTGCGTACATGTTTAAAATATGTCTCGTTGAGTAAAAATACCTTAACAAGGCCCATTTTTGAAAATCATACATATTTAGACCATATATTAAATAATTAAAAATAATTATGTAATAAAAATATTTTTCCTTAACTGTCCCTGATTTGTGTTCTTTGTTCGAGCGTGAAATACTGCAAAAAAACCTGGTAAATGAAATCTTAATGAGCCAAGAATTAAAACACATATTCATGTCACAATCATGAATTAAATGTATTAAAAATAAATAATTAAAATAACTAAGAAATTTGATAACTTCATGCATGTGTTTCACGTGGACCCTCATATTTTCGAGACGTTACACTGATAGTGCCTGCAAAAACCAATTGGTTATGATCAACGTACAATACGGTCCCTTCATCTCATATATCACGATCGAATCTGCAACCACCGATTCGATAGCTATGTGATACAATCATGAAATATTCATAGTGTCATCACATGCACAACTAGAGAGCTCTTTTCCTATGTACATCTCAAACTCTGGCCAAAAATTTCATACACTACTATTTTGTTATATCATATAGGATATCTACACCCGTAGGTGAGCGATGAATCCCCGACTACAATGCACTGGCTCCTACACATTTCGCAATTGCACCCAATCTCGCCACCTTGTTACCCTAGAAGAGTCTGTAAACGAGTCAAAGTACAATCCTAGTATGTAGAGACTCAGTGTTGTCACGGGTTGTAAGGACTAATCATGTACAATCACAACCACTAACTTTTCCTCTCGATAAATGATAACCATTTGAAAATTCCAGGGGAGAATTGTTCGGTACAATCGTCGTATGATTACAGATCTACATGATTGAACATCTTTATGCCCTTACCATGAAACACGGTACACAACATCACAGTTGCTAGTCTCAAGCTTAACTGGAATTTATCCTTATTTTAGGCGGCTGAATTTACTAGGAACGAATTTATAATATACAGTGTTTACAAATGAGTTTAAAGATCGAATTACGATTCATTTGTATTAAAGTATAATCAATGATTTTATATATGCTGATTACATGATTATACAAATAAAGTAAAATAAAACCATAAAAAGTTGGATTATATAAAAATAAATATTGTTTATTACATTTGAGTCAATAAATTTCCTAGCAAACCGTTGGTTTGTAGGACATATACTCTAACAACTTTAACTCCAATTCGCTACTGAATATTAAAGTTTGGGCAAATTTTGACAAATTTGATGTAGTGATCACACTCAGTGTTGACATATATATATATATATATATATATATATATATATATATATATATATATATATATATATATATATATATATATATCGAATAAATAATTAATGGTGGGACTGTATATGTTTTTTGGAATAATTCAAAGCCTTAATAATTGAACCCATCATAAAATAGGCACCGCACAATTCTAATGAGTCATTGATAGTTCCTTCCGGATTAGAAAATTAAATTTGACGTTTACACACACACACACACACACATATATATATATATACATATATATATACATATATATATATATATATATATATATGTGTATGTATATATATTTAAAGCAAAAGAATATATATTTTTAATGTCAATATTTATTGTGATTACAGATAAAATTTTCTAAACCATTGTTAAAACTTTAAAGTTCTATATCCATTAACAGATTTTTTATTTATTTATGAGACTGTTTTAAAAGTCAATTTTGAGTATGAATCTCTTATCCGATTAGACCCATGAAAAACTATTACTTTTAATCCAAAAATATTATTTCTCATTATAGATATAGACCAATTGACTCATCTCACAAATATAAGACAAAAACTTGTGTGAGACGGTCTCACGGGTCGTATTTTGTGAGACGGATATCTATTTGGGTCATTTATAAAAAAGTATCACATTTTATGCTACAAGTATTACTTTTTGTTGTGAATATGGGTAGGGTTGACCCGTCTCACAGATAAAGATCCGTGAGACCGTCTCACGAGAGACATACTCCAAATATAAATACATGAAACCGTCGTACCAAAAATCATCGGACTAATAATACATACTTTAAAATGCTTCCGTGATAATATATACTTTAAAATGGCGCCACAACAAACAGAAAAGAATATAAGCATGTGTACTTTTTTATATCTACCTTGTTATCCATAATAACTTATAAATTATGAATCAATTTTTAAATTATAACTTAGTCAAATAAATTTTAAAAACCAACAGGTATCTTTATCCATATGTTCAACTTATAAGAGATATCACATAATTATCGAGTCAGGTTCATGCAACACAAGCTAATGCGAGTTACAACTATCTCAATCCACAGTCGCACTTGTTAGATAAGTGGTGAGCAGTGAATGAAAAGAAGTAAGAGCTATCCCGCATTGAGAAATGAGTCAAGTATAGTCTTCTTTATTAGCTTCAAGTTTGAGCTAAGGGTTTGGACTCAAGGGGCACTAGAAGTGTTTGGAAGGGGGAAGACGTTGATAGGATGGGTCTCGATTAAATACACACACGCGCGGCCGGCCAGACCAGTGAGATGAGGTCTTTTGGACAAAATTTATTTGGAAAAGAATTTTTATTTTTGAAACAAGGATTTCAATTCGGAAACTTTGTTCCCTTCCGAAACAGTGCTTCCAAAAGTTTGCACCCTCCAGTACGAACCAGTGCATCTCGTGTGACTATTCTTTGGCGCAAAACCACGCGTCCCTGACTTATCACATAAGGGTGCGTCCCATGGCTTATCACAACCTGTGACTCACTCTTTAAATAATCCCTCTGCAAGCATTCATCATATATGTTGGAAAATTTAATGTTCGCAATCTTGATTTTGATGTTACTTGTTGTTTTATTTCTAATGAATTTACCTAAGTGCGCAGAAAGCTGAAACCTATCAGGCTTTGAACTGATCCATTACCGAGCCAAAACTGAAGCTATCAAGACGCAAACTGAAAGTGACAACTGAGCTAACCGAACTGATATATCAAGAACAATTCAACTGATTGTTCAGCTGATAAGTGGTTCAGTAGAAGACCTTCAGAAGCCCGGTTAGCTAATGAAGATCTCAACTTATGAAGAGTTCAACTGACCAGTTCAACTGAAACAGTGAAATCATTTCAGCTAACGAGCTAACTGGTTTCACTACACCAGTTCAAGACCAGTTCAGAGTATCAGTTAGGAGCCGATCGGCTTGCAGAACACGACAAGCTTATCTAAGTGGAATTTAGCTGTGCACAAGGTTATAAAAGAAATTGTACGATCAAAGTACAATAATGAACGTTGCAGCAGATCTTAAAGTCGAGACGTTCCAGAATATTTGTCAGAAAGAACAAGACATAAATTTCGAGGAACAGATTCAAATTGCAACGAACATATTTGATGAGTCTTGGTGAACGGTCACATAGCCTATATAAATACAAGATCAAGACCATCAACAAAGGGGCGTGAACATCGCAAAGGAGAGGAAGATAGAGCATGTATATAAGCATACAAGAAACAACCAGCCCAGACTTGAGGGAACACTTCAATGTGTTATTAGCTTAAGATTAGAAGTACAATTCCCTCAGTGTGTGAGAACACTTTTGTGTTGTATTCATAGATCAGTTCTCACACACGCATACACCATCACTCACATATACACAAATAATTGAGCGTATTGAAAAGCTGAGTGAGTCTTCCACAAAGACATTAAACTTGTGTGTGTAGTCTTTGACACATAGACGTTAAACAAGTGTTGGCTGGAAAGGTGCTTCCTACAGTCTAGACTAGAAGTTCAGTTAGGTAATAGTATAAGTTGTAACCTGAGTGGGTTTGTACAAGGTGTCGTATAAATCTAAGTCTTCTAGTGGATCCTACCCGAGATGGTAGAAGGGGTGAAGTAAGAGCAGTTGGGAGTTGACAGCTCTCCCTCCGAGTTGTAAGCCATTACGATGCAAGTGGATC
This sequence comes from Primulina eburnea, assembly GCF_022965805.1. Classification (NCBI taxonomy): domain Eukaryota; kingdom Viridiplantae; phylum Streptophyta; class Magnoliopsida; order Lamiales; family Gesneriaceae; genus Primulina; species Primulina eburnea. The sequence goes on from NW_027330987.1 coordinate 47,968, forward strand.
ATTAAAAGAAAATACAAAATATGGATTTATAAATAAATACAAAGCTCGATTGGTAGCTAAAGGTTTCAAACAAAAGGAAGGATATGAATTCTTTGACACATACTATCTGGTTACTAGGATTACATCCATTCATGTTCTCATAGATATCGCTGCATTGCATAACCTCAAGATTCATCAAATGGATGTAAAGACAGCCTTCTTGAATGGAGAACTAGAAGAAGGAATTTACATGGAACAACCTTAGAGGTTTGTCGTACCCAGATAAAAAAAGAAGGTGTGTAAACTTTTCAAGTCACTATATGGAATCAAACAAGCACCTAAGCAATGACATGAAAAATTTGACACTACAATGAAATCAAATGGTTTCAAAATCAACTAATGTGACAAATGTGTCTATATTAAAGGTACTGCAATTGCTTATGTAATTGTCTACCTTTTTGTTGACGACATGTTGATTATGAAGAGTAACGATGAGTTGATTATGAATACACAGAAAATGTTGAAAAATATTTTGATATGAAGGACTTCGGGTTATGTGATATTATATTAAGGATTAAATCTCTAAGACACCTGATGGAATTATTTTATCACAAACTCACTATATTGAAAAGGTAGAAAGATTTAGTTCTTTAAACAGTCGTCCTGCTAGAATACCTATAGATTTATGCGTTTATTTAGCAAAGAATCGAGGATAACTTGTCTCAAAACTTGAATATGCAAGGATAATAGGTATTATAATTTTCTTGACTAACTGTACCCGTCGAGACCTTACATATATAGTAAATAATTTAAGTAGGTTCACGAGTAATCCAAGTAAGAATCATTGGAAAGCCTTAACGAAGTGCTTGGATATTTAAAATATATATTAAACTACGTTTGATATGTACAAAATATCTTGCAGTTTTATGATATTGTAATGCCAATTGTATATCTGACACAAAAGACTCCAAGTTCACTAGCAGATATGTATTCACAATAGGCGGAGCGGTGTCATGGAAATTTTCTAAGCAAACATGTATAGCTCGATCTACTATGAAATCCGAGTTCATTTCTTTAGATAAAGCTAGGGAAGAAGCCGAATGGGTAAGAAATTTTCTAGAAGATATTCCTTATTGGAATAAGTCAGTGCCTTCTATTATTATTCATTGTGATAGTCAATAGAAAACAGGAAGAGCACAGAGCAGCATATACAATGGTAAGTCTTGACTTATTCCATGGAGACATAATATCATAAGACAAATGATCTTGAACGAGGTTATTTTTGTTGAATATGTGAAATCAAAGGAAAATATAGATATTAAATGAAGGATCGAATGTGCTAGTGCCTTCGAAGGCATTTCGAACACTATATTCTCCAATGAGATGCAATAGCTCGTATTCTAAGAATATTAAAACCGATGAATTAAATTGAGTTTAGTTTAAAATCAAGCAGAAGAAACTCGAAGTAATTCTTCGTAAAGAAGACTGTTATATTAAAAAAAAATTTATCTCATGTAAACTGAATAACCGAAAGAAGGTAGATTAGTTTTTGCATTCATCAGTTTAGTTATTTTAACAACTGAACTGAAGGATACTCTAACTGATCCAAACAGATTTAAAACAGCAGTTAATCAGTTAAATACACAAGATATGTTTATCGATGTTCGGAGACTTCAACTGCTCCTATGTCACCCCTTTTACTGCCTCGGGTAGGATCCACTAGAAGACTTTGGATTTATACAACACTTTGTACAAACCCACTTAGCTAGGACATACACTACTGCCTAAACTGAACTCCTAGCTACGATTGAAGGCAGCACCTTCCAGCAAACACTTCTTTAACGTTTATGTGTCAAAGACTACATACACAAGTTTAACGTCTTTTTGCCAGACTGTATTTGAGTGGTTGAGAGTTTTTGTGTGTGAGAACTGAATAAAGATGTTCTCTCACACTGAGGGAAATAAGCTTCTAAACTAAGCAGATAACACGTTGAAGTGTCTCTCTGGGCTGTTTGCTTCTGAAAGCTGATGTGCAATGTCTGTGCCCTTTCTTTGTTCTCCTTGTTTTTTTTTGTTCTACATCTATGTAGAGTCTTCACTGATATTCTCTTTAAATAGGCGGGAAAATTGAACGTACAGTGAGCCTCATTTATTGTATCCGTTGCATCTTGAATTTGTTTCTTGGACTTTGTGTCTCGACTTTTCGACTGTCCTTCTGAAACGTTTTGTCTTTAATGCTCTGATGAAACGTCCATTATTGTTCTTTGACTGGACAATGGATTTGTACCTTGACGTACAGCTGGAATCCATTGAAAGGGTTTGTCTTCATCTTTAACTGAAATATTCTGACTAATTATTCGAACTGGTCGGCTGAACTGATATTCAGTTGAGCTGGTGAAATCAGTTGACTCGTCAGTTGAACTGATTTCACTCTCGTTCAAATGAACTGATCAGCTGGGTTTCTTCATCAGTTGATCATTCGGCTAGCTAGGCTTCTGAGGTTCTCCTGCTGAACCACTTATCAACTGGACAATCAGCCGGACTGCTCAATTGATGTAATCAGTTAAACTGATTCGGTTTGTGTGATCAGTTAGTTCTTCAGCTTGCGATGTAAACAGCTAGTGACTGAACCTAACTTCTGCACACTAAGTTAGATTATTAGTAATAAAAATTAAAAAGTTTTGTTATCATCAAAATCATGATTGCGAACTTGAAAAGTTGCAACAATCTCCTCCTTTTCGATGATTACAAAAACTTGAGCAGTTAACCGCAATATATTCAGTTTAAGGGTCAGTACATTCAAACATCGTTAAAAGCTCCCCCTTTATAACTAAATTTAAAGAGGTTTTCAAAACAAACCAAAAAACTTCCCCTCCAAAACTGAATTGAAAACATTTTAAGAGAGATAACCAGAATTAAGAAAAGACTTTTCAGTTGATGAAAGGAAAATAATTTTTCTTAACAATTGAATTTTAAAACTGATTGAAAATTCTAGTTTAAAAAAAATCCCCTCAGAGACTGAATAAAGACCTTTATTTGAAAGATATTTATTTAATCATTCATTCAGATATTATAATCATTCAAGCAATGTAGACAAGAAATCTGGAAATATCCATTCAGTCACAACGAAACACAGCTGAACAAATATGATGTTTATTTAAATAAGTTTCCTTGTATTTACATCTGAGTACATACATCATTTAAAAAGAAAAATTACTACAACATTAGCATATTTTAAACAACATCAGATATCGGTTGGTTTATGCGACTGAACTGGATATACCATCAACTGGTTACTTGGCTGCTTGAAATGTTGCATCAGTTGTGAGTTCAATTTGCTAGAGAAACGAGTTAAACTGCTTGAACTGACTTCTTCACAGACTAACTAGTCGAGCAGACTCTGACTAGGCTCAATTGGAATTCAGTTGGTGATTTAATCAACCAACGTCCCAGCATGGATGAGTTTCATCTGAAGAACAGCTGACCTGATAGGCTTGCAACTGAAAACTTGTTCAATGAGAAATTTAGCTGTGCATCTTTGCAGATGATTCTCAGTCTACTGCAGGCTGATTAAAACTCGGAAGTTAAGAATTTAGAGAAGTGCCTACAACGTTAGTTGCAGAACTAATCCTCTCAACTCTTTACTAAAGAGCGACATATAAATATTTTCAAATAGTTTTGAAAATAGTATCAAAAACTTTAAATATCTTTTAACACTATTTTAAAGTAATAAATTTTAAAACACAGTTTTCTTCAAATGTTCTTCTTAGAACAACCGGCTCTGATACCAATTTAAGGATCGAGTGTGCTAGTGCCTTCGAAAGAATTTCGAAAACTATATTCTCCAATGAGCTGCAATAGCTCGTGTTCTAAGAATATTAACACCAATTAATTAAATCGAGTTTGTTTTAAAACCAAGCAAAAGAAACTCGAAGTAATTCTTCGTAAATAAGACTGTTATATTAGAAAACATTTTATCTCATGTAAACTGAACAATCGAAAAAGGATAGATTATTTTTTGCATTCATCAGTTCAGTTATGGTAACAACTGAATTGAAAGATACTCTAACCGATCCAAACAGTTTGAAAATAGCAGTTAATCAGTTAAATATACAAGAAATGTATATGGATGTTCGCATACCTTCTCCTACGTCACCCCTTCTACCGCCTCGGGTAGGATCCACTAGAATACTTTGATTTATACAACACTTTGTACAAATCCACTCAGCTAGGACTTACACTACTGCCTAAACTGAACTCCAAGCTACGACTGAAGGCAGCACCTTCCAGCCCACACTTCATTAACGTCTATATTTGAAAGACTACATACACAAGTTTAACGTCTTTGTGCAAGATTGTATATGAGTGGTTGAGAGTTTTTGTGTGTGAGAACTGAATAAGGATATTCTCACACACTGAGGAAAATAGGCTTATAAACTAAGCAGATAACACGTTGAAGTGTCCCTCTGGGCTGATTGCTTCTGAAAGCTGATGTGCAATGTGCGTTTCCTTTCTTCGTTCTCCTTGTTTTTTTTGTTCTACATCCATGTTGAGTCTTTACTGATCTTCTCTTTATATAGGCGGGAAAACTGAACGTACAGTGAGACTCATTTATTGTATCCGTTGCATCTTGAATTTGTTTCTTGGACTTTGTGTCTCGACTTTTCGACTGCCCTTCTGAAATGTTTTGTCTTTAATGCTCTGATGCAATGTTCATTATTGTCCTTTGACTGGACAATGGCTTTGTACCATCACGTACAGCTGGAATCCACTGAAAGAGTTTGGCTTCATCTATAATTGAAAGATTCTGACTGATTCTTCAAACTGGTCAGCTGAACTGATCTTCAGTTGAGCTGGTGAAATCAGTTGACTCGTCAGTGGAACTGATTTCACTCTCGTTCAGTTGAACTGATCAGCTGGGCTTTTTCATCAGTTGAATACTCATAAGGCTGGTCAGGCTTCTGAGGTTCTCCTTCTAAACCACCTATCAACTGGACAATCAGCTGGACTGTTCAATTGACGTAATCAGTTAAACTGATTCAGTTTGTGCGATCAGTTAGTTCTTCAGCTTGCGATGTAAACAGCTCGTGAGTGAACCTAGCTTCTGCACACTAAGGTAGATTATTAGTAACACAAATTAACAAGTTTTGTTATCATCAAAATCATGATTGCGAACTTGAAAAGTTCCAACATTAAATGTACAAATTGTTATGATGAATGAGCTTAAAACCCACAAAATAAAATATATATATAGTGGTAACCCAACCTTGTGAATTGGAGATCCCAATACCTTGGTTAAATGGGGAAACTAAGATATAAATATTAGTTTGAGTACTTGGAATCAATGAAGGCCCATTCCTATAAAAATCCAAGTAGAAAAGACCTGTAACATGTGGCAAGGTTAAGTTTTGTTTTTTTAGTGATTCCTATACCTAAGAGGTAAGGTATAACATGATACTCTAGATAAGAGATCACCTATATAAATGAGAAGTAATGGCTGCTTAAATGAAAAGCAGTTATGAATCTAAGATATGGTTTAGGGCCAGATTTGACACAATGTGAGAACCAGAATATGTTAGAATTTTTGTTGTATAAGTACTATTGACTTGATTTACATAAACGGTTGGCTAGTTCAAGACATCATGTCACTACACAGCTAATAATCCGATAGTATATTACCAAGGAAGGTTTAAAGCCAAAAACTACCAATTTTGATGCAATAATAATTCACAAGAGTTTTCAAGTGAATTTGCATACATGCATTAATTTCATTCACTTGGAGGATTGTTGGATAAGGGGTAAGTAGTGAATGAAAGGAAGTGAGAGCTATCTGACATTAGGAAATGAGCCAATTATAGTATTCCTTATTAGCTCCAAGTTTTAGCTAAGGGTTTTGGACCAAAAAGCGCCGAAATTTTTTAGAAGGAGAAGAGCTGATAGGGTGGGTCTCGAGGAAATACACGCGTGAGCACGCGCGGGGCCAACTTGTCTCGGCCTGGTCCAGTGAGGTGAGATCTCTTGACCGTATTAATCTTTTTGGACAAAATTTATTTTGAAAATAATTTTTATTTTCGAAACAAAGATTTTCATTCGGAAACTTTATGTCCCTTCCGAACTAGTGCATCCAGAAGTTTGCACACTTCAGTCCGAACCAATGCGTCTCATTTGACTGTCCTTTGGCACAAAACCGCGTGTCCCGTGGCTTATCACAGAAGGATGTGTCCCCTGGATTATCACAATTGGTGACTCATTCTTTAAATAATCCATCTGCAAGCATTCATCGTATGCTTTCGCATACATTCTCTTGAAAAGTTCAGGTATACACATTGTTTGCTGACATTCAGAATTTGATGCGCTGCAATTTCTGGATCGAAGTTGCTGTATTTTAGAGACGACTGTCATTCCGTATAACACTTACTTACTGGCAAATTCGTCTTGCGGAAAATTGATTTTTCTTGGCTCAACTTATACTCGCTGTGAATCCAATATCAAAACAGAAAGACTTATAACAACACTTTGAATCCCAAACTAGTAAACGAGGATTGCGAGACATTTGTATTTGGTGGTTGGTGCTAGCTTTCCTTGGAGCCTTGGAGGCTAATACATTTTGTATCCTCGAAACCAAGTAGTACACATAAATATCTCAATGTTGACTTATTAATGTTACTTATTATATATGTGTTTATTTTAACGCTTTAATAAGAAATTAGACAATTTTAAAAATATAAAAATTCTTGAAATATATATTATTGTTTGTCGAAAAAGCCTCTATTAAAAAATTTAATATTATTCCAAATTTAACTACATGAGTTTTGTGACGACCCGATACTTAAAATAATATTAATTTAATATTTTTGGAAGAAGAAAAAATCTTATTATATAATTAATTATAAACATAGCTTAAGATAAAATAATTATCACCATGCATTTTACAAATAAATTTAATAATAAAACTATAACTTTTGAATACCACAATCATAAAAATCTCAAGTTACTAACGACTTATTAAATTTGGAAAAGTTTAACACTAATGCATAAAAATCAGAGTAAAATGATTTCAAAACGTGCATAAATAAAATATCATGATCTGCAAGGTCCTCGAGTTTGCAATACCACTGGTCCGAGCTGGCTCACTGGTCACCGCCTCCTGTCTCCTCATCTATATCATCTACATCGATCAATTCTAGTGAGTCTAATGAATCAGTATGCATAAACTGTGATGACAAGTAATACATAAATAAAATTCATGCAATTTAAACATAGCTCGTAGATGGCATAATTGAGCATAAATATGTATAACGCGACTTTCCTACATAAACATTATCCAAAAATCATATTTTCATGCTCGTAATATATAATCGTAATCGTAAATCATTTTGGGTAGATTTATGTTCCATGCAAGTGGTCAATAACATAAATCTTCTGATCAAAGTAACCACATTATTAGGTCGACGAGGATCACCACATCCCTTGGACCGGATGTTCACTCTCTAACATACAACATAATTCCTCCTTAGAGGTTAGAGAGGCCCCCAGACACGTTCTCCGGCTTCAAAACCCATAAACATAATTGGCCACAAGACAATCGGATACCTCAAAAATAATAATTTAGCGTGTCATACATACTTACGAACATCATGTACCTCGTTAGATGATCACCGGACATGCTGCCAAAAATCCTCAAATAATATCCAAAACAGCCCCTAAAGATGCATTTGGATGTGTAGTACTCCTGAATTAAATAGAACAACTTAGGACGTACCAGACTAGGGACTCAACTCACACGTGAACTACATCCCCATCTACTATACAAGGCCCTAAACCATCCCCAAACCATGACAGAACCCCTTAATCTACGCATATCGATCTATCAAATAAAAGCTGCCCAAGGAATGACACATATGCGCTCCGCATGACTCCCTACTGATTCCAACTCGAACCAAGCCCTAGACTCGACCTTTAGACATCACTTAAGATGCTGGTTCAACCATTTCTAGCTAAATATTCACGCTCCAGCCCTAAACAAACCCTAGCCATACGCAATCGCGACACTCACACATACGCACATTTGCCTACTCAATTCCAGCAACCCTTCTGTTAAACCAGACCCTAAGACAACAAGACCAAGCTTACCCAAAGACCCTAAGATCCCGCCTAGACCCTAGCCACGAGCCCTGGCCCAGCCATGCATTGAGCCACACGACTGAAGTTTCGACCACCCTTACGTGCAACAATTGCTTCTTATGACTTCTTGTTGTACTAGCGGCCTAACTACCTATCACGAACCACCTAATAACATATAAACACACCCCATAATTCAACCATACATAGCAGCATGCCTTCGGATCGGTCTAGCGAAGCCTGAGATCAAGAAACTCAAGAAAACATGGAAGTTCATACGTATTTTGTATCGAAAACTATATTGGTAACATTATACCACTCATATAATCAAACCTACAAATTTTCATGCATATTTCATATCAAAATACAGTATATAACATGATCGATGTGTCAAAGAAGGTTTTAGACATGCCTTTGTGTTTTAAAAGTACGAATTATCGAATACTGACGTGGAGAAGACTGAGTCCGATCAGAGAGAAAGGTGCAGCATTTTCTAGCTAAAAAAGTGACGAAAATCTTCAAGAGAGGTAGGGAGAAGGTTTTGGTAATGGTGGTTGCTAGGAGAGGAAGCCAAAAACCCAAACCCAGACTTGAATCTCTCGGTCGCTATGTGTGAGTGAATCCTCCTATTTATGTGGGGACCCAGACGCTAACTCATTTCTTAATCTTCTCTGGGATTAAATGGATCAATTAAATAGACTAGGTCGAAATTTTTTAAAAATAATACACAAGTGTACAAAATACTACAACATGTGATAATCAATCTTATTTCATTTACAAGATCAAGTGCAATATCTACCAAATGATCCAAGATACAAAACTTATTAAAAATACAATCATAACAAACTAGGGTTCAACAACTACATATCAAGTGTTGAAAGTCAATTCTACTTCTGGGCTAGGATCTCCACTCTAATCTCGATCTCTCATCCTGTTCTCGACCTTGATCATGTCTCACCTGTTGTCATGCACACATACAAACACAACAACAGTCGGATAACTTCAGTGAGAATATAATTCCCGGTATAAACAATGTATACATGAATTTCATATAAGCATATACAAAAGCATAAACATATATCATAATCCATAATCTAGGAAAACATAAATCGATACAAACTGTAAATCAAACTCTTTAACTCTTAATCTTTGACTCGACTCTTATCTAGTCTAGGGATCCCAGTTTGAATAAGAACTCAATGAGTCTCCCATCTACTCTCCCCATCTAGATGGTGGTACGTTCTTATTCCCAGACTTCGGTATGTTATATCGAATCTCTACAATAGGAGTCGATCTACTCCTAAGCACATCGATATAAACCAAACGTCCAGTGACTTGGCACCTCTGCCAAAGAATTTTCCTCGATATCTATCTTCTATTCTCTGCTTTTCTATAAATCAATAGAACAAGCATATAAATTCAAACAATACAAAGGTATTAAAGCAATAACAAATAAGTATGTGGTTTTGGGAAACTCAAGTTATCTCTTACTCGAGTTGTATCTCCCGATTAACATTGATTTATACATTTCTTTTCTCGGGGTTCTTGGTTGACTAATTCAAATCTCACTCTAGCTTTGTTCTGTCTTCGAAGCCTTCAATATCAATCTGGAATGAAATTCGAGAAGTCCAATATTACATACAACTCAAACAATACATGATTTACTCAATACTCAATCTTATCAAATTCTGACGGCATAACGGCGCAGTCTCGAGATACCAGCAATACAATATCAGTAGATACCAATAACAAATACAAGTCATAACTCTCAAAATCTGCAGTCTCAATCAAACATAATCTGAAAAATCATAATAATTGCAAACGGTGTCTGTTCTTCGATCCGGATACGATTACAATAATCTCAGGAACACATAATATAACTCAAATTATGATTCTCCCAACAATAATTTTTCGAACCATGCTGAAAAGTAATCAAACTTACATTATTTCGAAGTTCTTGATGACATAAGCACGTTACTAAACTTGGATAAAAAATCAGACGGCCGGATCTTGCGCAAATCAAATTCTAAGATAAAAAAAAATTGAGGATTTTCTGAAGCTTGTCTCGATTCTTCCTTGAAAATTCTAAAGAGAATTGAAGAAGTTCATTATTTAAGTGCATGGCAAGACAAGTGGTTAATTCTTCATACTGCACGTCTCGCGCATATGCGCGTCCAACCCCGGCGCATATGCTCGAGACCTACTGTCTCGGCGCATAAAAATTCTTCTGCTCGCGCATATGTGCGTCCCATGCTCGCGCATATGCGCGAGACCTACTGTCTCAGCGCTTGTACATAAAACTTGATCACGCATATTGTGGGGACCCGGACGCTAATCATGTTCTAAATCATAATTATGACTAATTAATCAATTAATATAAACAGGGTCTAAATTTTTTTTTAAATGCAAAGCGGAAACGTAATGTAATTTACTTCAAATTACATATTAAACATAAACATACAATCATGTGTTATCTACAAGAATTCAACTAGGTTCAACTACATATCAGTGCTGAATCCTAAGTTGCTTCGAAGATCTCCATGCTATCTAGTCCAGGCTCGTTCTCTTCTTGACCCTGATCCTATCCCACCTGTTGCCATGCACACATACAAATAAGACAACAGCCGGATAACTCTGGTGAAAATTACATTCTTAGTATAAATCATGTATACATGCACTCAACGTTTTCGCCACACCAAAGTGTCCCATCAAACCACCCCCATGTGCCTCCCTAACAAGTAGTTCACGAATGGATGATTTAGGGATGCACAACCTATCTTCTCTAAACAAGAAACCATGATGCAAATAAAATTTTTCATGTGGACCATGCATACAAGTTTCAAACAAACTCTTAAAATCCTCATCTAGCACATACAATTCCTTCACATGCTCAAACCCCAAAATTTTTGACTCCAAGGTAGAGATTAGTACGTACCTCCGTGATAGTGCGTCGGCCACTACATTTTCCTGCTTGTACTTAATGATGTAGAGGAATGTCTCTATGAATGCCACCCACTTGGCATGCCGCTTGTTCAGCTTTTGTTGACCCTTAAGGTGTTTTAGAGATTCATGATCCGTATGAATCACAAACTCCTTAGGCCTCAAGTAGTGTTGCCACGTCTCTAGGGTCCTTACGAGCGTGTAGAACTCCTTGTCATACGTGGGATAGTTCAGCGCTGCTCCATTGAGCTTTTCACTAAAGTAGGCCACCGGTCGACCTCCTTGCATCAAGACTCCACCAATACCTACACCTGAAGCATCACATTCAATTTTAAAAGTGTTAGCAAAATCAGGTAAAACAAGTAAAGGAGCATTAATCAATTTTTGTTTAATAAGATTAAAAGACTTCTCTTGCTCCTCGCCCCAATGGAATGGAACATTTTTCTTGATTATCGCTGTCATCGGTGCTACCAGTGTGCTAAAATCCTTAACAAACCTCCTATAGAAGCTTGCAAGCCCATGAAAACTTCGGACTTGACCAACAGTAGTAGGCGTTGGCCAATCTCGAATAGCACTTACCTTGTCTTCATCCACATGTATCCCCTGTGAGCTTACCACAAAACCAAGGAAGACAAGTTTGCTTGTACAAAAATCATATTTCTTTAAGTTAGCATATAAATTTTCAGCCCTTAATGTGATTAGCACAAGTCTCAAGTGATTAACATGCTCATCCAAATTTTTTCTATACACTAGGATATCATCAAAGTAAAACACAACAAACTTTCCTATGTGTACACGCAAAACATGATTCATTAACCTCATAAAGGTGCTAGGAGCGTTATTTAAGCCAAAAGGCATGTCCATCCACTCATATAACCCGTATTTGGTTTTAAAAGCAGTTTTCCACTCGTCACCTTCCCTCATCCTAATTTGGTGATAACCACTCTTAAAGTCAATTTTACTAAAGACACATGCACCAAGCAATTCATCTAACATATCATCTAGTCTAGGTATGGGGTGCCTATACTTAATGGTTATGTTATTAATTTCCCTACAATCTACACACATACGCCATGAGCCATCTTTCTTAGGAACTAGTAAAACATGCACAACACAAGGAGACATGGACTCACGCACAAAACCCCTATCTAACAACTCACTTACCTGTCGTTGAAGCTCCTTGGTCTCCTCCGAATTGCTCCTATAAGCTGGACGATTTGGTAAGGCACTCTCGGGTACCAAATCAATTTGGTGTTCAATCCCCCTCAATGGTGGTAGTCCTTGAGGTAGCTCCTCCGGAAATACGTCTTCAAATTCCTACAAATTTGAAACAAAAATGCTCGGAAGGGACCCAGCTATATCACTTGTGTTTAGGAGAATCTCCTTGTAAAGAATAAACACAAGTGGTTCATGGGTGTGCATCAATTGCTTCAACTCACCTTTTTGGGCCATATATGATTTCTTTTTTTGCCTCTTTCCTCTCATTTTCTTTCCTATCATTTTCTTTCCTCTCATTTTTCTTTTGTATGGCTATCTCACTCTTTTTATCACTCTTTTTTCAGCCATTTCTTTTTTATTCTCCAAGACCACCTCACTTTTTAGTTCACTCTTTCTTTCAGCCTCATCTCTCTTCTTTTTTTTAAATGGTCCTCCAACACTTGCTTTGGAGATAAAGGAAGTAATACAATGGAATCCTTTTTTAACATAAATGGATACTTATTCTTGAAACCATCATGAGTCACCCTCCTATCGTATTGCCAAGGCCTACCCAACAAGATATGACAAGCGTGCATTGGCACTACATCACATAAAACCTCATCAATGTATTTCACAATCGAAAAAGAAACCAACACCTGTTTTGTCACCTTCTGTCACCTTCACCTCCGCACAATCATTCAACCATTGAAGCCTATATGGTTGAGGATGCTTTAGTGTAGGCAAGCCCAATTTCTCCACCATCTCGACACTAGCCACATTAGTACAACTCCCCCCATCTATGATTAAATTGCAAACCTTTTGATTCACAAAACACCTAGTGTGGAACAAGTTCTCTCTTTGGTTAGTCTCCTCCTCCTTGACTTGGGCACTCATGATACGCCTAGTCACTAGTGCCTCACCTATAACCGCCCCATAGCCCTCATCAAGATCCTCTAATTCAGGCATCTCATCATCATCATCATCCTCGCTATGAGATTCATACTCACCATAGTCATTCAAGATCATCACCCTCTTATTAGGACATTCACTAGAAATATGACCCAACCCTTGACACCTAAAACATTTAACATCTCTAGACCGAGTAAGAGGAGTTTCATATTTACCTTGCACTCCTTGTTTAGGCGCCTCTTGCTTGCTCTCAATCTTGGGCTTGGTTACCACTTTATTTTCATCACGTTTTGCCACATTTGGTCGCCAAGAAGATGATGAACCCCCAATTTGATTGGTGCAGCCAACTCCACGCCTTTTGAGTTGTTGCTCCACTTTTATGGCCATTTGCACCATCTCGTCTAGATCCAAGTAGTGCCGAAGCTCCACTTGATCTTGAATTTCCCTGTTCAAACCACAAAGAAAACGTGCCATGGTCGCCTCACTATCCTCCTCAATGTTTGCCCTAATCATGACTACCTCCATCTCCTGATAGTAGTCCTCCACACTCTTTACCCCTTGCCTCAAAGTTTGTAGCCTCTTAAACATCTCCCTATAATAGTAATTGGGCACAAACCTTTTTCTCATCACTCTCTTCATCTCATCACAAGATTCAATAGGTCTCTCATTATACCTCCTTCTAGTGGTCACTAATTGATCCCAACAAATGAGAGCATGGTCTAAGAATTCCACCACTTCCAACCTCACCTTCTTTTGTTCAGAGTAGTGGTGACACTCAAATACAAACTCTACCCTCTTTTCCCATTCTAAGTATGCCTCCGGATCAGATTTCCCATGGAATGAAGGAATTTTCATCTTAATACTACACATGTTACCATCTTCCCTATTCCCCTCATATCTACCCCGTGCGGCTTCTCTTTTTCCTTTCCCAAATACTCTACCTCTTTCATTCCTACCCCAATTCTCATTTTGACTCTCATCGTCTCCTCCCAAATCATATTCCGCATCATCTCTACCCAAATCCTTAGGCTTAGATTTACTCCCACTAGCACTAATCTCAAGCTTATCCAACCTCTCATGCAACGTCTCTAATTCATTCCTCATCATCCTACTAAAATGCCCAAATAAGGCCTCCATTTGGAACTTAGAAACCCCTTGGTTTGAATCATCACCTACCTCCCTCTCCATATAATTTTTAGAATTGTACCTGCAAGAAAACGTTAGTAGAAAACAAATAGTCCTCACCCAAATTCTCACGGTCACTCCAAAGAAAATTCACTCGTCGCTCCTCTCTTATTTTTTGCTCACAAAAAATACTCACTAGTCACTCCAAAGAAAATTCACTCGCACTCAAGTAATTTCACTCAAATGTGATAGTATTCTCGAAAGTGTGCTCAAGCTTTGTATTTGTACCTCAAACAATCAAGTTCAACTTGTGAACAATTGTGATCGACTCACTTAGACTGCGTAGACAAGCAATTTGAAGATAGATAGATATATATATATATATATATATATATATATATATATATATATATATATATATATATATATATATATAGATATATATCTATATATATATATATATATATCGACTCACTTAGACTGCGTAGACAAGCAATTTGAAGATAGATAGATAGATATATATATATATATATATATATATATATATATATATATATATATATATATATATATATATAAATATATTTTACTGTGAGAGGCAATTGAATATGACTTTCTAAAGGAAATAGAACAATATATCAAAAAGAAATAATGGTGAATTTTCGGAATTTTTGTACTCTTTTTTTTTTTTTGCTGAGTACTTGCTCGAGAATCACCCGAAAAAATAAAAAAAAATCAACTCTTCTTCGAGAATCATGAATTCACGAAGAGACGAAGAATGATAAACGAAAACAGATCTGGAAACAAACGAAGAAATAAAGATCTGAAAATTGAATAACAAGATACTTACTTGAATTCAATGAACATAAACTCTGATACCAAATGATGTGAATCTTTGTGCGAACGAATCGCAAACACGATTAAAATCAAATCGCGCCCTCAATTCAATAACGAACAAAGAATCGTTGTTGTCCCGATCTTTGGAATCAAGTTTGTGTGTTGTGATTTTCATCTCTAAACTATGAAAAAGTCTAGCAACAAATAACCACGGAATAAACAATCGAAAAACTCAAGGAACCTTCAAAGAACAAGTCTAAGACAATCCGCACAAGCACGATCGACAAACGCCACTAGACGAATCTCGATAAGTTTGATTTTTGAATAACAAAGCGAATCTTTGAATGTTTGAGAGAAAAACTCTAAACTTTGATAAAAATATCAATAATAATCTGAATTGTGTGTCAAATTTCGTCCAACATGTTTTAATAAACAAAAGATATCAAAAATCTAGTCTCTAAAATAATTAAAACTCTAGAAAAGAAAATATTCTCGCTCAGCCACCTTAGACACGGACCCCGTGTAGCCCTCCGTGTACGGGTCCGTGTACTCTTGGGAAATCATCTTCAGCTGGAAGCAAGGGACATGGACCCCGTGTCCACCTCCATGTACGTGTCCGTGTACAATCGGTCTTCGCAAATGTCATAGGACACGGACCCCGTGTACTGGTCCGTGCTCAGGTTCGTGTAGACACTGGAATTCTTCATCCTTGGCTGTAAAGGGCACGGACCCCGTGTGCAGGTCCGTGTACACGTCCGTGGAGTCTCGGCCGTCTCCAACAATGCTTGAATGATGTTCCTTTGGCCTCCCGACGTACTCCCATGCATCACGACCCCTTCATGCTTGCTCATGACTCCATGTAGTGCCTCCTTGAACTTCTTCAGGCGTCCCCTCGTGACTGGTCCCTCCGGCGACTGCAAAGGATCCCATGCCTTCCTTGGAGCTTGAGCACCCATGTTCGCATCATGTCTACAGATATTGCATCTACCAGTCACTCCCTGGCATTGCTCCGTGGGATGTCTCCCTCCGCAAGTTCTGTAATAAATTCTCGTATAACTCGGGCTAGAACCACTCCCTAACTTCTTGAACTGCTTCTTTCGAGCTTTCAACTGTTCTTTCTTTCCACTACTGCTGCTATCAATCTCGATTCTGGGAGGCAGTTGTTGTGGTCTCGGTACTGGAAGAACATACCAGCTTCCTTTTGTCTCATCAGAACTGTTTCTGCTCTTCTGGCTCTGTTCAGAGTATCAGAAAAGTTATTCGGTTGTTTCACATTACCAATGTACGTATCTCTGGATTCAATCCCTGGATGAACTGATCAAATACAACTGCATCATTCCTAGCCACGTGAGGGGCAAAACGTAGGTGAAGAACTGGGCCAAATACTCATCAATATTCAAATGACCATGTGTTATATTTACAAACTCTGCACTTTTATCATGTCTGTATGATACGGGGAAGAATATTTGATAGAATTCAACTTTAAAAATTTTCCATGTAATCACTGGACCACGCTGTTCTAAGGCTTCTTTGGTTACCAGCCACCAACTCCTTGTGACTTCCCGTAACTGGTGCCCAATCAGTTTAACTCTACAATCATCTGTGAAACCCAGAAATTTAAATAGCATTTCTATATCCTCTAACCAATTCTCACAATCAACTGGCGTCTCAGTACCCTTCAGAATCGGCGGTTGAAACGACTGAAACCTCTTCATCATTTTTTCCATCGGAGTTTCTGACACATCCATCTGATTGGTCGCAGTACTATCTCGTTCCGTAATTCTTCTAGGAGGTATATCTGATAATCACAAGAGTTAGCAATCACATGAGACAAATCCGTCTCAGTCCCTTTCCGATCAGCTTACCTTTGATCAAGAATTGGTTCTGATTCGTCCTCAAATAATACACATTACCACATCAACTCAGGTATTCAGGTAACATGTATTTTCAAACAAAACAGTAAGACATACTGCACTATTAGCGTATACAATGTAAGTCAACATTATAATAAATCACATGCTAGCAATCATATGCAAGGAAAGAAAACTCAATCTACCCCGGTCACTAGCCTCTATCTCAGTCTTACTCTAATGGATCTATCGCTCTTATACCACCTGTTGTGGGGACCCGGACGCTAATCAAGTTCATAATCGTCATTGGGACAATTTAATCAATTATAATAAAGAGGGTCTAAATTTTTTTTTTAAAATGCGGAACGTAATGGAAATCATACTAGTATACATATCAGTATAAAATAAAGTACAAGTCCTGTACAACATACATTCAATACAGACCAAGGTTCAACAACTAGCTATCAAGTGTTCAAACCCTATCTACAGCAACATCAAAGTCCGTGGTCTCCACTCTAATCATGATCTCTCGTCATCTCCTCGACCCTGATCATGTCCCACATGTTGTCATGCACACATACAAACACGGCAACAGCCGGATAATTCCGGTGAGAACATAATCCCAGTATAAATCAACGAACATGCAATCATATAATCAATATAAAGCATGAAGCAGTTATCAAATATATATCAATGCCTGAAACATAATTAATATAAAATTATCAATCATACTCGTGACTCCACGACTCAGACTAGAATCAATCCTAGTCTAGGGATCCCGGTTTCCAGACGTTGGCATTCCTATATCGACCAACAGTAATAGAAGAAACTTCGATTCTATCCACGTCGATATAACCAAACATCCAGTGTCTTGACCTATCCGTCACAGACTGTGGCACTATCGCCAATACACTATCTTGTGACATCGTGTAATGTGCCCGTGGCGATCCCACCACTATCAGGCACTTCTGTCACAAGATCACTCGTCTAATACTCGACTAATACATGTTTCCTATAAATCAATAGAACAAGTATATCAAATCAAATCAATGCATATAATAACAATAAGTATGTGATTTAGGGAAACTCAAGTATATCTTACTTGAGTCGATTTCCCAATATCACATTGATTTATACCTTTGTCTTCTCGATCTGACGAAGTCGAAGTCTCGAAGTCAAATCTGTCCATACCAAATCTGAAATGACAATATCGAATAGACTGTGTTAATATACAACTCGATTCAAGACTTGCTCTGATCAATACTCAAATCAAGACATAATCTGATCAATGTCAATGATACAACAATACAATCTCAATCAATACTGAATCTAATCAATATATTTTTACTGATGTTTTGACAGCATAATAATACAGTCCCGATAACCTCGTCAGTCTCCACATCACAGATATAATAACCGAACTCATAATAATTATCTGTACCAGTCATAATCTCAACAATAATAGACAGTAATCTCAAATCTGTATAATCTCGATTATATCGGTTCTGAAAATCATAACAATTACATAACTAGTCTGTTCTTCGATCTGACTTCAATTATATACTGACCAGTATATCTAGAACACATGATATCAGTCAAATCATAATTCCCCCAATATCATAATTTCAAACGGTATCAAAACGTAACAAAACTTACGTCCAGTTTTAGCTGTCGTCGCTAGGAACTCGGTACTAAACTCGGATTCAAAATTTGACGGACGGATCTTTCGTAATTCAAATTCTAAAATCAAAAGCTTACGAATTCCCCGACTTCTCGATTCTTCCTCCTTTATCTTTCTGAATCCAAAGCTTGATATATATTTATATATATATATATATATATATATATATATATATATATATATATATATATATATATATATATATATATATATATATATATATATATATATATATATATATACACGTTGCATATAGAGAACAAGTGTCAAATTTTCCTTCTGCATGACTCGCGCATATGCGCGCCCAAGCCCCACGCATATGCGCGAGACCTACTGTCTCGTGCACACACACACACTCGCGCATATGTGCGTACTATCTCTGCGCCCAACGTTCTGTTTTGCACTCGGGCTACTGGACACCCCGCGCATGTGTGCGCCTTCAAGCCGCGCATGTGCGCGTAATGTTCTGCCTACCTCGCGCAGATGCGTCTGATTGGGTCGCGCATATGCGCGAGGGCTCTTCCTCACACCTACTTCCGTTTCTCTTTCGTCTTTTCCGGTCTAGTCCATTCCGTCTATAATTACATCTCAATTAACAATAAATCATATTAATTATCGTCAAATCATTTCAGATTACGGTAATCCAAATTTCGGGCCTTACACTTTGCAAAATTTGCTAATTAAAATGCTTAACATTATTTTATTTCACTCGATAAATTAAATTTGACATTGAAACGCTTAAATTCAAAAACCATTTAAAATAAATTATAATTTCATGGCTTAAAATAAAAATATAACATTAAATTTTAGTACCTCAACCGTCTCTAGTCTCATTTCCCAGACCAACATCGAATATTCTTATGCAAATCTAAACTCGAGAAAACATTTTAAATTACATAAAAATTAATATATATGCATTTAAAACAATTTAAACATATAGCATGCCTCATTTAAATAATTAATTAAATAAGTAACAATTATAATTATGTAAACCTCATGCATGATTTATGATTTGCAGGTTTTTTTTCCTTCTCATGTCATCGGTCAAATCAAGGTTATAATTCATTAATTTGTATTTTTATCAGATTTTAGTTATTTTTTTCATAAGATTACTATTGTGTTATTAGAAAAGTATGGCAGCAAACTAAGATAGGAAAAACTAAAACTGAAAAAACGTGTAAGTTACAAGGTCCTTAGGAATGTAAACGAGTTAGGTCGAACAATATCAAACTTGAGCTAGATCCAAGCTTTTATTACGAGTTGTGAGGTCGACTTGTTTTGAAATTACGAAGCTCGCGAATAGTTTGAGCTCAATTTATTAATAGATCGTTTATCATGTTTAAAAGCCTAACTCGAGCTCGGCTCGTCAATCAAACCCATTTTTGAGCTCGTTAAACAAACTATTTTTGGAGTTGATAATGAATTTTTAGGCAAAATATCAATTAAAATATGATAATGAAAAGGGATACATCTCATTTTATAGTTTCTCAGTTCTTTCTAGTTAACTAATCTCGTAATGTGGGATAAGCTACACTCATGGCGTAAAAAATAGCCCAACAAAGTATCAGTGCTTGAGCTTGAGTTATATGAACGGCTCGCGAGTTTACGAGCTGAATATCATTACGTTCGAGCTCGATTCGAATTTTAAATTAATTTTTTATTTAATCGAACTCTGAACAACTCACGAACGTTTTATTTTGTTTACTTATTTGATTGTGCTCTGATTCTATTTGAAATTGTTATATTTAAATAATTATTAAACTGTATAAAAATAATAATTTTTTAAAGAAACACACATCCCGAGAGTCTCCGGTTTATCTAATAAAGTAAAAAACACACAGCCGACATTCCAATAAAGGATCCACACTCTTTCCCAACCCAATTACATTACATTACATTACATTACATTACGACAGCAACTTCACAGAGCTAAATCATGGCAGGCTTGCAGAGATCTGTAGTATCCTTCAGGAGACAAGGATCTTCAGGTTTGGTTTGGGACGAAAAACTGACTCAGCTAGTCAATCAGCAGGATAAAGAGAACAATAAACCTCAACTTGAAGGCCAACAAGATCCGGCCGCGACGGTGCCCACCAAGAACTCACCGCCGCCACCCGTATTGACGATCGAGAGGAGCCGATCCAACGGCGGAGGAAGAGGGTTTCGTACTGGACGGGTATCTCCCGCGATTGAGCCGCCGTCTCCTAAGGTTTCTGCTTGTGGGCTTTGCAGTGCCTTTGGTAAACAAGACAAGAACCGCCGCCGCCGCCGCCTTCCCCCGGCGAGACCCGGCAAGCGCGTGGTGTGACGTCTCGAGAGAGGTCGGAATCGGATATCTTAGGGGCGGCTGCGCGTGGGTGCCACGTGATCATCCTCGATGAAATTGAGGTGTAGTAGTTTGGAGTTTGAAAAGATAAAAGAAAAGGATCGTGTTTTTTGTCCTTTTGAATTTATAATAATTATGTTTTTTCACCTTCATCTTTTTTTTTTTATTATATAGATAATTATGTAATATATATTATATTATATTATCTGTATGTGAATTTGAAGATTGCTATTTTAATTTGTTGAAGTTTTTTTTCATCTGCGTGTCTGTATCAATAAAATAGATTGATTCGACCATCCATCGTTAAAAAAGAAACAATATTTTTTGTAAATAATATTTTTTCATGAATTTGATCGAACAAGAGACTATTTCACAAAATTATCTTATTAAACGATCGTACAAAAATTTGTGTTATTTTCTTTTCTTTTTTAATTGTGTAGATCAAGTTTTACTTTCGTTAAATTTCAGCAATTATAGTGTGCTGGAAATGTAACCAAAGATCAACTTAGGTTTTAGAAGAAAATTTAATTTAGCTGCAGAGAATTAAATTGAAATACTCCAAAAATCGTATACATATATTTTCTAATAAAATCATGAAAATCTAAGCCGTTTTTTTTCCTATTCGTGTCCCTAAACTCTTAAAATAAACGATATTGCTTTATTTTTATTTTCTGAAATTTTATTTTCTATCAAAGATGTGTGCAGATCGAATTCAAGTAGTGATGTCAATTCGGGTGGATTGGGTCAGGTTGAGCAATAGTACTATTAAAAAATAGCTTAATCCGAACTCGAGCCAACCCGAAAATTTTCAACCCAAACTTGAACCCCAATAAACCTGATCTACTCATCAACTCATATAATCTGGTTTTAAATTTTTTTAAAAAAAATTCAAAAAAAAAATAATAATAATATTTTAATTTAAACACATAATAACAAAATTTAGAGTAATAATATCTTAGGTTATAATAATATTGAAAGGAAGAATTTGATCAATTGTCTCCATCTAATTGTAGCTCTAACACCAGTCAATCTTCATGCGTAAAAAGCTAGTGCAACCCACTCTTTTAAAACGACAAAGATAATGGAAGCCAAGAAACCAGCGTCAAAGAAATAGATGAGGAAATTGATATTTTTCACTGATACTGGTGGCTTAGTACTAGACGTCCCCTACGAATTATAGATAAAATGCAATTTAAATATTTTATAAAGTATAAATATAAATAATATTCCAAGTATCACGCTCTTCCAATCGGACTGTGCCTCCACAGGATCTGGGCCATCAATTTTAAAGAAATTGGTGGATCCAACATATATGTGGTTAAAACAAGGTCTTTGATCTTCTAATGAAGACAGTGTCCCACAAGGTAGGATGAAATCTTCCCTTTCAATCAATATCTCATTAACTCTTCCAATCATATAATTCTGAAAAGTTTAACACTTGATCTTGACATCTCTACCAGTCGTTGAAATAAGTGTGCAACTTTACTAAAATTTATAAAACTATGTGCAGTTTTATTAATGAGTTTAATAGGCAGTGCAGCACACTATAATTGCTAAATTGCTATAATTGTAATATCATTAACTGCCTATAGTGCAATATCTCATTAACTCTTCCAATCATATAATTCTGAGAAGTTTAACCCTCGATTTAAATCTTTTATATTATTTGCTACGTTTCTATTCCTTCCTTAACTCGAACAAATATCTATCCCAATTAAACTGAGTCGATATTTTTAACGAGTATGATACCACCCCATCCATCTTTTCATCCGGTAGTGTTGGTCTCATGTACGACAACTTGAGATAATAATATGAAAATAAAGTATAAAATTAGACATCGAGATTTACGTGAAAAACCCCTAAAAAATTATTACAGGGTAAAAACACGGGTAAGATAAAAAGAATTCCACCATAGTATTTTATGGTGTACAACTACTCACTGTGTTTCCAAAGAAAATAAACACCCTCTTAAGACATGAGAACAAACACCTCATAAATATCATAAAACAAATAACTCAAATGATATAAGATGAGAGAAATAAGTCGAGGGATGTTTTTTAATGATGAGAGAAAACACTTATTTATAGGTGATTTATAATGTCTGACTGCAAAATATTCATCAAATCCTTGGGCAAAATCTGCAGCCAAATTTGACAAACATCTACAAACTTTTTTTTGACTAAATGACATCTATCATTCAATGCATTATTTTTGCCGACATTTCTCCCACTTGGAGATTTGATTGAGAATCAAACACATCTCCAGAGATCGTTTCCATCTTGCCATTATCTGCTGCTTATGTTTCTGCTAGGCCACTTGAGGATCTAGAATATACAAACTTATCAGTGTTCATTATCTTGGTCATAATATCAACTATGTTATCCTTTGTATGGATCTTCTGCATATCTACACTTCCTTCTTCTACTACTTCTTACACAAAATAAAATTGGAATCCAACGTGTTTCGACCTGGAATAAAAGGCTGGATTAATTGTCACAAAAAAAATGAACATTATATTGTTTGTGCTCAATCTCCTCTAATAAACTTTTAATCCATATTACCTCGTTACATGCTTGAGTAGCTGACATGTATTCTACCTCAGTTGTAGATAACTCCACTACTGTTTATCAGCTGCAAGTGTAAACACATAACCAGTAGTAGATTTTCTCTTATTAGAATCAGCTGCATAATCTGAATCGACATAGCCCCTGAGTATAAAATATAATCCTCCATAACATAATGCAACATTTGATGTACTCTTAATGTATCTAAGGATCGTCTTAAATATACTCCAATGCTCTCGACCAGGTTTCGCCATAACTACTCCCACTGGTTGAGCAATGTCTGGTTTTGTACAGATTATGGCGAACATCAAACTTCCCACTGCTGATGTATATGGTACTCGAGACATCTCTATCATCTCTGCTTCATTGCTAGGACACATCTCGGAGGACTTGAAGTTAATAGGAAGAGAGTTGAAATTGAATTACTATCTTGCATGTTGAAGCAATGCAAGACTTTCTTCAAATAATTTTTCTAGGAAAGAAAAATTTTTCTGTACTTCTGTCTCGATGAACTAGCATCCCTACTTGCATCCCTAGAATCTTGTTTGCTAGTTCCAAGTCCTTCATATCAAATTCCCTAGCCAACTGTGCCTTCAATCATTGGACCTGATCTTTGTTGGGGCATCCTAGAAACATCTCATCCACATACAACAACAACAAGATAATATAATCATCATCAGACCTCTTGAAATATGTACAAGGGTCTGCACTCAGTCTGTTGTATATAAGGCTCATAATATAAGAATCAAATATCTTGTATCAGCATCTCGACGTCTCTTTTGGACCGTACAAAAAATTTTTCAACCTGCAAACCAAATTCTATTTGCTTTTTTCAGCAAAACCTTCTGGCTGGAACATATAGATTTCTTCTTCAATATGTCCATGAATAAATGACGTTTTCACATCTAGCTGTTTTAAATGTAGGTCAAATACAACACACAACACCAACACTACTATGACTATTGTAAGCCGAACCACATGAGAAAATGTCTCATTGAAGTCAATGCCTTCTTTCTGAGCATATAATTTTACCATCAATCTAGAACGACATCATTCCACTTGGTTATTGTCATAACGCTTGATCTTATAGACCCATCTGTTATCAATGGATTTCATCCTTCGTGGTAGTGTAACAAGATCCCATGTTTTATTCTTATCTAATGCCTCCAATTCTTCATATTGCTATCATCTAGAAAGATACATCCGAGCTCTGAGTAACCTCTTGGAAACTTGATGGCTCACCATCCTCTGATAATAGATAATATGCAATATTACTTTCGATGACATAATCTGAAAGCCAACTTGGTGGTCTTTAGACTCGAGTTGACAGCCTCACATTGGAAACCTCAGACTCAACATGTTCTTGTATGTCGTGTTCTGGTAATGCTTCACAAGAAATTTGACTTCCGTCCGCTTATTTTCCACATGAAATATAGTAATTTCTAAATTCAGTATGACTTTGTCACCCTTTAATTTATCTTCCTCGAAGATAACACCTCTGCTGATTAAAATCTCGTGGACAGTAGGATCTCGTAAGACAAACCTATTTACTCTATCAGCATAATTCAAGAAGATACACTTTTTGGATTTTGAATTCAATTTTGATCTTTCATGATTATTGTACAGAACGTACACAGAATTTCCAAATGTATGCAAATGAGAATAATCAGCTAGGTTCCCAGTCCATATCTCCATCGAAGTCTTTACATCAATCGACACCAAAGGAAAACGATTGATAATATAAAAAGCATTTTTAACTGCTTCCACTCAAAAGGACTTGTCTAGACCTGCAGTCCTCCACATAGCTCTTGTTCTATCCAACAAGGTTCTGTTCATTCGCTCTGCCACCCCATTCTGTTGAGGCATGTAAGCCGTCGTGAATTGCCATTAGATGCCCTCATGTTGATAAAATGCATCAAATTCGTCTATTGAACATTCTTTACCATTGTCAGTCCTCAGACACTCGATTTTCTTTTCACAATCAAATTCAACCTGCGCTTTTAAATCTTTGAAGATCTGAAAAACATCTGATTTCTTCTTGATTGGATAAACTCAATATCTCTTTGAGAAATCATCAATAGAGAAATCATCAATGAACGAGACAAAGTATCTCCCTCCTCCTAGGGATGCAACCGGTGCTTGTCAAACATCTGAATGAATCAGCTCTAGTATGCTTTTTCTTCTGGCAGTAGAAGTGGCAACTTTAATCTGTATTATTTACTGTTAAGACAATGCTCACAAAGGGTAGTTACTCTTTTGTAAGTTCCAGCCGGAGTTTCCGTTCTGATCAAATTTTCGACCCTCGTTCTGAAAATGCCTGAGTTTTCTATGCCATAACACTGTTAATTCTTCTCCTGTACCAATTGATACAACAGCTAGTTCCGCTTCTTTGCGTGTTTCTCCCAAAAGTACATACAAATTTGCAGCAACTTTTTCCGCTTTCATAACCACAAGCACACCCTGCACAATTTTCCTGATCTCGTTCTCGATACAAGTTTTACACCCAATATCATCCAATTGTACAAAGGACAAAAGATTTTTTGTCAGTCCCTTCACATGTCGTCATGTATAGTGCGAATGATGCCATCAAATATTTTTATTTTAATAGTATCGACCCCAGCGATTTCCAAGGCATGATCATTTCCCATGAATACATATCCTCTCGAGACTGGTTAATAATGATCAAACAATTCTCTTTGAGACATAATGTGCCACGTCGCTCCCGAATCCATAATTTGTGTGTCACAAAATTTTTGCTTGCGTTTGTACGGTTGCTGCTTCGCTGAATAATATTTCACCACTGCCTGAAGTACTGGTCACATTTCCTTGAGAACTCTTCTCGATACTCGTACACTCTCTCTTGAAGTGCCATTTACCGCCACATTTAGGAAAATCTTGTTGTGTAGTGACTTGACCTCGTACATCTTTGTCATAGTATCCCAGATAAATTTTGTTGTTTTAATCTCAGAGGTACTTGACAGTACTTCATTTGCTGTAGACAAGTGTAAATTGACAACAACAACATTATTATTAATCTCATTCCACTTTTCATCATCCATCGTTTTCACGAGTCTATCTCCAATAACCGCCAAGCAATTCTTCCTTATTAAAACTGCTTGTATAATTATTTTCGACATCATAAAATTACTTCCATTAAATTTTGTTATCTCGTACTTGTCTGCCATTATGTCTACGACAATTATTAGACTGGACAAAATAATCCCGTCTTAATAATAAATCTTTTCTGGTGTAGAAGATCAGTCTAGGCTACAACCAAAGAGCATACTCAAAATTTTAAACCAAGACTCTGATATCACTTGTTGGTCTCACGTGCAGTAACTTGAGATAATAATATGAAAATAAAATATAAAATAATCACCGAGATTTGCGTGGAAAACCCTAAAAATTATTAGGGTAAAAACCACAGACAAGATGAAATAATTTCGCTATAATATTTTATGATGTACAACCACTCACTGTGTTTCCAAAAATAACATATATTATCTTAATAAAAGAGAACAAATACATTCACAAATATTATAACTAAGAACTCGAATGTTGTAAGATGAGAGAAATAATTCAAGGGATGTTCCGGATGTTTTATAATTATGAGAGAAATCACCTATCATGTCAGAATGCAAAACATTCATCAAATATTTCGGTCAATTTTGCAGCCAAATTTGACAAACATCTGCCACCTTTTTTTGACTAAATGACATCTATCATTCAATGTATTATTTTTGTTCCTTTATCCTCTTTGCAAATAATTATATCCAATATATGATTAACTATATAAAAAGCTTAATAATTCGGTGAAATGTATTAGAAACAAAATTTATTACACGAATATTTTATATAGATCACACATGAAAAAATATTAATTTCTATGTGAAAATATTACATATTATTGTAAATATGGGCATAGTTGGCGCGTCTAACAGATCCGTCTCACAAAATACCTACTAATCTATTGTCACTCCGGAAAATTCGATGCTATCCTTTGAATACTGAGTGTTAATAACCATATTTTGCCACATGTGGCTGATTCAACATCTCATTTTCTTGCTAATTAAGTTGAGTTGTTTATTTGGATATCAATGTAACCCAAGGTAAACTTGATCTGGCAGCCAAATAAACTAATGGTTTCTTCTTCTACTGGGAAGCACTTCATCTGATCATAAAGATCTGTCACCTAACCATTTAAAAATTAATCCCCAGTTTCAACTCTTTCAAGATTTATAAAGAATTCAAAATTTTCCACATGCACCGAAGCAACACTCACATAATAATCAACAACAGAACGAACTAGAATTAAGTGTTGGAATTATTTTGTGGGCTCACATAATTTAATTAATTGTACATGGACAAGTTATCTAATAAAGGGCCCAATAAAGTGATCTAATTAATTAAGGGTTTCCAAAGTATTAAATAAATTGGTATGGTCCACCTTATGTGTAGAAACCCAGCCCAATTAGGTCTTCTATGATGGGTGGAAGACTGCTAAAGTTATATAAGATTATGGTCCCCAAGGCACAGCGAATATAATACAAAATACATACGGCACATGTATTCTAGATCTCTCTCCTTCTCCCATCAAAGACAAGAATAAGGTGGTCGATTCTCTGTTGTCTTGGAAGATCCATAATTCTGACGCTATATCAATCAATGGATTCTGTTACGTGTTTACTGTTATTCATATTTTCTGATAATTCGACATGAATTCCTGGCGTGTTGTGATATATGGATTTAATAACATGATTTATAGATTTAATATTATTGAATCTCCAACAAGTGGTATCAGAGCCATGTTCATGTTGAATTATGAGATTTTTTTATTGATGGATCGAAACAGAAAATTATGTTTTATTCCTAGATCTGAGGCAATTTTCTGGTCTATAAATTTTTTGGATTCAGATATGTTTTTTCTTAAAAATTCCTGAATTTGGATCTGGATAAATTCATGCTCTTCGGATATAGTATTTTCGATTTTTACACCAAAAATTAAGATTTATTTTCGAATTAAAAAAAATCAAAAATCAAAAATTTGATTTTTTTCGAAACTGGAATATATCTGCTGGATTTCGGGCTGAATCGGACGTTCTCCGGCAACTTTCCGGTGGTGAATGTTTAGGCGTTTTGTTCATTACGCACAGGCGCTCTATAACCCTCAATAAATTATCCGTAAAAGCTTCTGTATCAATCGAATGTGATTGCGTTTGCTTCCTGAATCGCGATCTTATGTGTGTTTTGTATCTGGACTGATTCCGGCCGATTTCCGGCCTAATACGGATCGGAGAGGGTATGTTAATGGTCGGCCGTGGTGAGGCGACGCGTGGGTAATGCTTGCCGCCGGATGGTATCGCCGGAGGAGGTGGCGGCGCTGGTTTTGGGGTTAGGGCTAGGGTTTCAAATTTGGGGATTGATTTGGGTTGAATTTAAGGCCTTATTTGGTTATTTAATTTTGAACCAGATTTTGAAATCCAGAATTTTGACCATTTATTCAATTTTGACTTCCGCAATTCTGATTTGTAAAATTAAATTAAACTATTGCTAAATTTAATTGCATGAAATAAAATTAATATGGAGTCATTCCTTATTTTATCGTTTTTGTTTATTTCGATAAAATAGTTGTGGATGAATAATTATAAGGTGCAAATATTTTATTTCTTGCAAATTTTGTTTTCATGCTTTATTTGGCCCAATCAAAGTTAAACTAATATCTTGTATCTCAAATTTAGTTAAATTTAAATTTCATGTTAATAAAGTGATTTTTTGAGATATGTAGATATTGTTCAAGTTCAAAATAAATTATGTTTTAATTTATGCGAAAAATAGTCGGCCCAAAGGAAGACTATTTTTTGGCCAAATTTCAAACACAATAGATGATTTTAAAGTGCATCTAGATCTATGCGAAAATTAATCGGCCCAAAGGAAGATTATTTTCTGGCCAGATTTTAGATTCAATATATCTTTTTTAAGTGCATTTATATCTATGCGAAAAATAGTCGGCCCAAAGGAAGACTATATTTTGACCAGATTGCAGACATAAAAGTTAAAAAAAAATGTGTTTATATCTATGCAGATAATAATCGGACCAAAGGACGGTTATTTTTTTGCCAGATTATAAGCACATAATTATGTGGTCTTAAAGCGTGTCAAAACTATGCAGAAATTAATCAGCCCAAAGGAAGATTATTTTCTTTTCAGATTGTAGACACATTATATGTTATTAAATTGTGTTAAATTTATGCGAAAAATGATCGGCCCAAAGGAAGGTCATTTTCTGGCCAAATTTTAATACAATATGTGGTACTAAATATGTGATAATTTTGGATTTTTCCATGCATGAAATTGTCGGTCCAAAGAAAGGCATATTGTTGGCCGGATTTATTATCAATATTTATTAACCATGATGTTTGAGGGTACCACTTACAAATTGTTATTTTTCTTTCAAAGACTAAATATCAATGTTGTGCTAGGTATTTTTTTATGGGCTCACCACTAGCATGCTTTTATTTTGCAATTTATTTAATTTAGATATATGCATGGACTATATTTTTTGTGAGTTTTTTTTTGTTCTATTTTGTTATAGCATCTTTTATCTGCCAATCTGAACAACATTCCAGTACTTAATGACTCAAACTTCAAGAAATGAAAAGAGCATGTTATGATAGTGCTCGGCTGCATGGATTTGGACTATGCGCTAAGGGAAGATCGCCCCGCACTTTTGAACAGTTCAGGAACTGGTGATCAAAAGGGATCTTTGGAAAAGTGGGAGCGATCAAATCGCATGAGTCTGATGATTACGAAACATTCCATTCCAGATACTATAAGGGGTGCAATTGTAATGCCCTAGATTTCATATCATGTTAAGCGAAGATTATTGAATTTGAACTAATGTGATTATAGCCGGGCTATTACGAAACCAAATTGGGCAAACATATGAATTACACAACTTGGGGACAGAACTGTTGGCGCCCGAGCGGTAATTGTTGACCGCCCGAGCGCCAGTGTTCATCAAAGGTTGGCTTCGGGTAGAAGATGTGGCGCCCGGGCTGTAGTTTTTGACCGCTGAGCGCCAATGCATAATAGGGAGGCAGAACACCTCGCGCCCGGGCGGTAAGTTTCAACCTAGCTAGGTTTGACTTGAGTTTCCCTAAATCACATACTTTATTTCATTGCATTGATATTTGCAAATTATCAGATTGATATGTTTAATCTATTGAATTATAGTAGAGCAAGAATTCGAGTCTAGGGCAGATCAGCCTAGCTAGGGCAGAACCGCCAGGTCTTCGACAGAACTGCTAAGACCCTAGACTTACGGTATATCGATGAGATTAGATGTAGATCGACGTCTATTGTAGACATTTGATACAGAATGCCAAAGTCTAAATTAGATCGGGATCCCTAGATTAGAAATGAGTCCTTGATTTAAGTACAGAGTTGTATTGATTCATGTGGTCAGATTAGATACATGTTTTAATGTTTGTTTAAGCTCTTATATATGTTTTATATTATTGCATTGATACATTGTTTATACTGGGATTTAATTATCACCGGAGTTATTCGGTTGTTGTCGTGTTTGTATGTGTGCATGACAACAGGTGGGACAGGTTCAGGGTCACAGAGTTGAAGAAAGATCGAGATTAGAGTGGAGACTACGGACTTGGACTAGAGATAGGGTTTAAAGACTTGATATATAGTTGTTAAACATTAGTTTTAGAATGATTGTATATAGTACCAGATTTGTACTGTCATATGGATATGTATGTTAGAATGTATGCCATTACGTTCCGCAGTTGATATTTGTATTTTTTTAAAAAAAAATTAGACCCTGTTTATTATAATTGATTAAATTAGTCCCAATGACGATTAAGAAGATGATTAGCGTCCGAGTCCCCACAACAGGTGGTATCAGAGTGATAGATCCTTTAGATTGAGATAGAAGAGGCTAGTGAGCGGGGTAGATTGAGGTTTTCTTTCCTGATTTTGAATGCTAGCATGTATTACTGTTTAATACATGTCACTTCCTTATCTGATTTGATATAGTAATATGTTTTATTGAGAATGGATGAGCACCGATTCTAGATCAGCAGTAAGATTATCAGAGGAGGGCTGAAGCTGGTTGTTTTATTTGAGTTGGTAATCATGTTGATAACCAGATGTGCCTCCAAGACGAATCCCAGAACAGGGTAGTACATCAAATCCTCCAATGGATGTAACACCGACTCCGATGGAAACGTTACTGAAAAGATTTCAGCCATTTCACCCGCCCTCTTTGAAAGGAACGGAGAACGCTGTGGAGTGCGAGAGTTGGCTGGATGATATTGAAATGCTGTTTGACTCAGTAGAGTATACAGATGAGCGACGAGTTCGATTAATTGGACACCAGTTACACGATGTTGCAAAGAACTGGTGGATTACGATAAAGAGGTCTTTGGAACACCGAGGTACGACCATTACCTGGAATGTGTTTAGAACTGAATTTTATCAACGATTCTTTCCAGTGTCATACCGAAAGGACAAGGGGGCGGAGTTTTCCAATCTAAGGCAGGGACAGATGAACATAGAAGAATATGTGTCCAAGTTTTCCACCTTGTTCTACATGCTGCTGATAGCGAGGAAGCTACAGCGGATCAGTTCATCAATGGCTTGAACCCAGAGATTTTTACATTGGTGAACACAGGGCGACCGAATAACTTTACTGACGCCCTGAATAGAGCTAAGGGAACAAAAGCTGGTCTGATAAGACAGAAAGGGGCTTCATTTGTGCCTCCAGCACCGAGACCACAGCAACCACATCCCAGATTTGAGGGTGACAGCAGCAGTGGAGGGAAGAAGGAATTTTTGAAAGCCAGAGGAAAGCAATTTAAGAAATCTGGCAGCAGTTCTTCTAGCTCCGGTGGTTCCCGACAGATCCAGAGTTACACTGGAGTTTATTGTAATACTTGTGGAGGAAGACATGCAACTGAGCAATGCCAGGGAGTGACTGGTAGTTGCAATATCTGTAAACAGCCGGGACACTTTGCCAAAGTATGTCCACAGAGGGGTTCTCAAAGATCTCAGGGAGCCGAGTCATCAGGATCAGCAGCACAGACTGAGAGACGATCAGCTGCTGTTCACACATTCCATCCAACGCCAGCTCAGTCACAGCAGAGGCCAGGAGGTAGCCAGACTATTAGCCAGCCTCCTAGACAGCAGGCCAGAGTATTCGCTTTGACATAGGAGCAGGCCCAGGAAGCACCAGATGACGTTGTGGCAGGTAATTGTTCTTTATGTGGTTACCCTGTTTATGTATTAATTGATACCGGTGCTTCACATACATTTATTTCTGAAGGATTTGCGTTAAGTCATGCATTGCCTGTAGAGTCTTTAGCTAATGTAGTGTCTGTCTCCTCTCCTTTGGGGAAAAGTTTGATATCCGTAAATTCTGTAAAACATTGTGTACTACAGTATGACGGGCATGAGATTGAATTAGATTGCATCGTACTTGGGTTATCCGATTTTGATTGTATTATCGGTATTGATATGCTGACCAAGTACAGAGCTACAGTTGATTGTTTCCACAAGATAGTGAGATTCAGGCCTGACGTAAGGGTTCTAGATCGAGAATCCCTTTAATATCCGTATTATCTATGACTCGATTGTTACAAAAAGGAGCAGAGGGATTCCTTGTCTATTTAGTAGATGTACTGAAGTCGAGTCCATCATTGGCAGACCTGCCAGTGGTACGTGAGTTTGCTGACGTCTTCCCAGATGAGATCCCGGGATTACCTCCAATTAGAGAGATAGACTTCAGCATTGAATTAATGCTAGGTACAGTGCCGATTTCTAGAGCTCCGTACAGAATGGCACCAATTGAATTGAAAGAATTGAAGAATCAGCTGGAAGATTTACTGGCCAAGGGGTACATCAGACCGAGTGTTTCTCCTTGGGGTGCTCCAGTAGTGTTTTTAAGAAAGAAAGACGGTTCGATGAGACTCTGCATCGACTATCGGCAACTGAACAAGGAAACGATAAAGAATAAATATCCTTTGCCTCGTATTGATGATTTGTTTGACCAGTTGCAGGGTTCTTCTGTATATTCCAAAATTGATTTAAGATGGAGATATCATCAGCTGAGAGCCAGAGATTCTGATATCTCGAAAATAGCGTTCAGAACCAGGTATGGACATTATGAGTTTATTGTCATGCCATTTGGGTTAACGAATGCTTCAGCTGTGTTTATGGGATTGATGAACCGTGTATTCCAGAAATATCTTGATGAATTTGTGATTATATTCATTGATGATATTTTGATTTATTCAAATAATATGAGTGGGCATGCTGAGTATTTAAGAACTGTGTTGCGAATTTTAAGGGCAGAGAAATTATATGGTAAACTGTCGAAATGTGAGTTTTGGTTAAGACAGGTAGTATTTCTGGGTCATATTATATCCGGAGACGGGATATCAGTGGATCCCAGTAAAGTGGAAGCCGAGATTTCTTGGCCAAGACCGACGTCCGTGCCCGAAATTCGCAGTTTCATGGGTTTAGCAGGATATTACCGCCGTTTCATTAAAGATTTCTCAAGTATAGCTAAAACCAATTACTCAGCTGACTCAGAAGAATGCTCCATTTATTTGGTCTGAAGAATGCGAGACCAGTTTTCTGGAGTTGAAGGAGAGGTTGACCAGTGCCCCGGTGTTGACTATCCCATCCGGTACTGGTGATTTTGTGGTTTATTGCGACGCTTCTCAGAGAGGGTTGGGATGTGTGCTGATGCAGCGAGGGCATGTTATTGCTTATGCCTCAAGATAGCTTAAACCACATGAGACCCGTTATCCAATTCATGACCTTGAATTGGCAGCCATTGTCTTTGCATTAAAGATATGACGACACTATCTTTACGGTGAGAAGTTTGAGATATATTCCGATCATAAGAGTTTGAAATATCTGTTTTCACAATCTGAATTGAATATGAGGCAACGAAGATGGCTTGATTTGCTTAAAAACTTTGATTGTGAAATCAAATACTATCCGGAAAAGTCTAATACAGCAGCTGATGCACTGAGTCAAAAGGTATGTTCTTTATCCTTATCGACGATCGGTGTTTCACATTTGATAGAAGACTGCTGTTTGTCTGGATCAGCATTTGAAATAGATTATAGACTGTTGAGATTTTATACGGTTCAAGTAGAACCAGAGCTGATTATGAAGGTTAAAGCGGCTCAGAAAGTTGATCAGGATGTACAGAAATCAGTATCATTGGTCAGAACAGGGCATCGATCGGAGTATCAGGTATGTGATAACGTCTTGTATGTGAATAATCGTCTGGTTGTGCCAAATGTTTCAGATTTGAAACGACAGATATTGTCAGAAGCACACAACAATCGATTCAGTATTCATCCTGGCGGCAGAAAGATGTATAATGATTTGAAAAGACAGTTCTGGTGGAAACAAATGAAGGCTGACATTGCCGAATTTGTTTCCAAATGTCTGAATTGCCAGCAGGTGAAATCGGAAAGAAAGAAATCAGGAGGTTTTTTTACAGAGTTTGTCTATTCCTGAATGAAAATGAGATCACATTTCCATGGATTTTGTGACACAACTGCCGCATTCCTCCAGAGTTTGTGATGCGATTTGGGTCGTGATTGATCGATTGACCAAATCCGCATGTTTTATTCCGTACAAGATGACGTACAGATTTGACCAGAATGGCAGAGATCTACGTCAGAGAAGTGGTCAAATTGCACGGAGTGCCGAAGTCAATTGTATCAGACCGTGATCCTCGATTTACTTCGCATTTCTGGCAGAGTTTGAAGCAAGCTCTCGGTACGAAGTTACATCTGAGTACCACATATCATCCACAGACCGACGGACAGTTAGAGCGGACTATCCAGACACTGGAAGATAAGCTGAGAGCAGTAATGCTTGATTTTAGCAATAATTGGCAAGATGCATTGCCGCTTTGTGAGTTTTCGTACAACAACAGTTAATGAGACAAGCATTGAGATGGCACCATTCGAAGCGTTGTACGGAAAGAAGTGTCGATCCCCTCTCTATTGGGATGATATCTCTGAAGTGCCTGAGATTGGACCTGATATGATCAGATATATGACAGAAAAAGTGAAGCTAATTCGAAAGAAAATGAAGGCAGCGCAAGACAGACATGCCAAATATGCCAATGTTCGACGTAGACCGTTGGTATTTGAGGCAGGAGACCGAGTATTTTTAAAGATTTCACCTTTCAGAGGAGTTGTCAGATTTGGCAAGAAAGGGAAACTTTCTCCACGATACATTGGGCCTTATGAGATTCTCGAGAAGATAGGAGATCGTGCCTATCGACTCGCTTTACCACCTTCATTATCCGGGATACATGATGTGTTTCATGTATCGTTATTAAGGAAATACCTTCCTGATGCTTCACATGCTATTCAGCCAGACGAGGTCGAACTGGATGAGACGTTGAGCTATGTTGAAAAACCGATTCAGATTGTTGATCGTAAAGAAAAACAGCTCAGAACAAAGACTATTCCACTTGTAAAAGTGCAATGGACTCGTCATGGCATTGAAGAAGCCACCTGGGAGACTGAATCAGATATGAGACAAGAGTTCCCAGAGTTATTTCGATAATGTAAAAATCCTATACAGTTTATGTATATACTCCTTATTGATACGATTGATTGCCTGTGATTTCGGGGACGAAATCGTATCTTGGGGGGGAGAAATGTAATGCCCTAGATTTCATATCATGTTAAGCGAAGATTAATGAATTTGAACTAATGTGATTATAGCCGGGCTATTACGAAACCAAATTGGGCCAAACATATGAATTACACAACATGGGGACAGAACTGTTGGGGCCCGAGCGGTAATTGTTGACCGCCCGAGCGCCAGTGTTCAACAAAGGTAGGCTTCGGGCAGAAGATGTGCCCGGGCGGTAGTTTTTGACCGCCCGAGCGCCAATGCATAATAGGGAGGCAGAACACCTTACGCCCGGGCGGTAAGTTTCAACCGTCCGAGCGCCGAACAGGCGCCCGGGCGGAAATTTATGACCACCCGAGCGCCGATCAAGATTAAAGAAGGATGAGACACGTATCTTATACATGCAAGGTGATATATATAAATACAAACCCTTCAGAATTCAGTAAAAACGAACAAAGAAGATCGAGAATTCTTCAAGAAAATCCTTACGCCTTTACACTTTGATCCGTCTGTCTGATTTGTAATCCGAGTACGGCACCGTGTTCCTAGCAACGACAGCTACTACTGGACGTAAGTTTTGTTAAGTTTTGATATGTCTTGAAATTATGATATTGTCAGAATTGAATGAGATTCATATATGATGTTCTTGACATGTTAAACATCATATAATCGAATTCAGATTAAGAAACAGATATCATATGAAATTGTTATGATTTTCAGAATGGAATTGATTAAGATTGATGTCAGATTTGTACGGTGGTTGATTATAAGTTATTAGAATTGGAATATACTGATATGGTATTACCGGTATCGCAAGATTGTACTGTTGTACTGTCAGAATTTGACAAGACAAAGATGTCCTGATTTGAATAGAATATTGATACAAAGTATTGGTATTGTCATTGCCATATTGAACATTGACAGACTTTGAGTCGAGACTTCGATTGTATCAGAGCGACAGAAAGAAAGGTATAAATAAATGTTGATTCGAGATTGCACAACTCAAGTTAGGTTTGACTTGAGTTTCCCTAAATCACATACTTTATTTCATTGCATTGATATTTGCAAATTATCAGATTGATATGTTTAATCTATTGAATTATAGTAGAGCAAGAATTCGAGTCTAGGGCAGATTAGCCTAGCTAGGGCAGAACCGCCAGGTCTTCGACAGAACTGCTAAGACCTTAGACTTACGGTGTATCGATGAGCTTAGATGTAGATTGACGTCTATTGTAGACATTCGATACAGCATGCCAAAGTCTAAATTAGATCGGGATCCCCTAGATTAGAAATGAGTCCTTGATTTAAGTACATAGTTGTATTGATTTATGTGGTCAGATTAGATACATGTTTTAATGTTTGTTTATGCTCTTATATATGTTTTATATGATTGCATTGATACATTGTTTATACTGGGATTTTATTCTCACCGGAGTTATCCGGCTGTTGTCGTGTTTGTATGTGTGCATGGCAACAGGTGGGACAGGTTCAGGGTCACAGAGGTGAAGAAAGATCGAGATTAGAGTGGAGACTACGGATTTGGACTAGAGATAGGGTTTAAAGACTTGATATATAGTTGTTAAAAATTAGTTTTAGAATGATTGTATATAGTACCAGATTTGTACTGTGATACTGATATGTATGTTAGAATGTATGCCCTTACGTTCCGCAGTTGATATTTGTATTTAAAAAAAAAATTAGACCCTGTTTAATATAATTGATTAAATTAGTCCCAATGACGATTAAGAAGATGATTAGCGTCCGGGTCCCCACAACAATTCCTGAAGAAAATGATGCCAAAAAGTTCCTTACTCAAATAGCAGATCGTTTCACTGCAAACGAAAAGGTCGAGACAAGTACTATTCTGAATAAACTTGTCTGAATAAACTTGTCTCAATGCGGTACAAAGAGAAAGGGAACATAAGAGAGTACATAATGAAAATGTCAAATCTTGTGAGTCTACTAAAAGCATTCACGTTGGAATTGTCGGAAGACATAGTTGTGCATTTAGTCTTGATCTCTCTGTCTGCGCAATTTAATCAATTCAAAATAAGTTATAATACCCAGAAGGAAAAGTTGACTTTGAATGAGCTTATTGCGCAGTGCGTTCAGGAAGAGGAGAGATTGAAACAAGATGTGATTGAAAGTGCTCACTTGACATCTAACTATCAAGGTAATTGCATCAATAAGAAAAGGAAATGGAGCAATAAGGATGGAAACTCTGGTTCACAGCATATGGAGCAACAGAAACAAGATAAAGTGATTACTTGTTTTTTTTGCAAAAGGACTGATGGGCATGTGAAGAAGGATTGTTCCAAATACGCCAATTGGCGTGGAAAGAAAGGGTTGTTTAAGGAGCCGGTTGCCAACTGATGGTGAAAGATACATCTTATGGAAAATGACAATAAAATTTTTGGTGTTTTTTTAAAGCTTTATTCAGGAACTGAGAAGTTTTTTTATTTTCTGGTATTTGAATTTTGAAATTACTTTTTGCATATTTTTTTACAAATCAAGTTTTTCCTTTATCCATGTGGTATTTTCAATTTTTCGAAATTCAAATATGTTTTGTATGAGTTCCTTGATTGATAAGCTTGATAAATTGAACATCATTATTTTAAATTACATTGAAATTATGCATGCATGAAATTTTGAAATTAAATGCAAATTAATTTCGTATGTTGACTTTAGTAGGAGTGAGTAAATTAGAAAGTCAACATTGAGAAGAATATATTGATGTTTATGTCCACATATGTGATGGCATAAATTTTATCAGATGGTAATCTCATTTGGATTTATAGAGAACATTGTTTAAATATTGCGAACATCATTAGAATGTTAGACAGATATTTAAGAAACTCGACATTGGATTATTAATCTGGTTATGCGGTGCATAAAGTGAACTAAGGATTTTATGCTCATTGCTCACACATTGGAAATCTGACATTTGGAAATAATTGAATATTTGGAATCCGAATAAAGTTGCGGAATTTTATCACCGGTAATGATCATTGGTCTAAGAAATCATTGAGGATCAATTGTGATAATAAAGTCGCTACATGTTACTTAAAGAAAAATTGAAACTTGTCAAAGTCAAAATATATTGACATGGAGTTTCTAGTTGTAAAAAAATAATTCAGAGTGATTGTGTGTCAATTGAGCATGTTATTGCAAACTCTATAATTGCGGATGCGTTTGTCATGGGTTGGCCACCCAAGATTTTTTGGGCATGTGACACACATTGGTGTTGTCCATATAGTTGATATGCCTGTACAGTGGGAGGTTGTATTCGGTTTCAGCATTTATTCATTTGACATGATTTAAGTTTCTGTACAGACTAAGGTTTATTTGAATTACTATGAAATAAAGTGACGTCTTTCATTGTGGTTTAGCATTTGGTTGAAAGTCTATTATTGGACTTTTTGAGTCATTAGGAGGACCAATTGGAAATGGATGTTTTATTCTGAGATCACATTTATGTATTTCCATGCTACACATCCATACTTGATCTATGTTATTGATTATGCTAATATTGTGATAATTGATGGGTCTAGTGATTTTAAATGTAGCGATGACTGCTTTGATTCGATATTGGTATAATTGATAGACCAGATTGTTAAGGAATATTTTGGTTTAGATAACAAGAGCTCAATCCAGTTTTTGCATGTACAATATCCGGATAACTTATGTGGCCCAAGTGGGAGATTGTTGGAATTATTTTGTGGGCTCACATAATGTAATTAATTGTACATGGACAAATTATTTAATAAAGAACCCAATAAAGTGATCTAATTAATTATGGATTTTCAAAGTATTAAATAAATTGATATGGTCCACCTTATGTGTAGAAAACCAGCCCAATTAGGTCTTCTATGATGGGTGGAAGACTGCTAAGGTTATATAAGGTTATGGTCCCCAAGGCACAGCGAATATAATACAGAATACATACGGCACATGTATTCTAGATCTCTCTCCTTCTCCCATCAAAGGCAAGAATAAGGTGGTCGATTCTCTGTTGTCTTGGAAGATCCATAACTCTGACGCTATATCAATCAATGGATTCTGGTACGTGTTTACTGTTATTCAGATTTTCTGATAATTCGACATGAATTCCTGACGTGTTGTGATATATGGATTTGATCACATGATTTATAGATTTAATATTATTGAATCTCCAACAAGTAGTATCAGAGCCACGTTCATGTTGAATTATGAGATTTTATTTTTAAGAACAAGAACGCACTGTAATTATAGTGGTTAGGCTCACTTCGCCTACGTCCCCTTGAACTTGGAGCAAGTTTATTAATTCATGAGTTCCTCTCTTGTGAGACGATCATGGGCTAACTTTGTCCATATTTACAATAAAAAATAATAATATTGTATAAAAAATAATACTTTTCATGGTTAAACCAAATAAAAGATCCGTTTTACAAAATTGACCCGTAGTCTCACAATCGTTTTTGTGTATAATAATAACTGTGTATGCTGTTAATAACCATTCATATCCAACTTTACTCGTTACTTATTATACATGTACTCATGTAAAAAAGTAGACTACTAGTTATGTTGTTAGTCCTCAATAGTGTAACGACCAACTTCCAACCATGATTTTGTTCCGATGCAATCCCTTTATGGTGAAACTAGCTTGTTCGTAAAAGAGTAGGCATCACTCAAAACTCTGTAATTGTATAGGAATACATTTAAAACAATAAAAGAGAGATGTATGATCTGTTCGCATAGTTCACGTACAAGTATTTCACTACAATTTTCTGAAGGAATTACGAACTCAGAGGCTCGAATTCAAGACATCCTGTCTCTTTGAAACATTGGTGCCACTGGGCCAAAGACAGGAGGCCACAAATAACAACATTTTGTTACTGTTACACGTTGTTAGTGTCAGTATATGTTAATAGATTCTTTCCTTATTTAGTCCCTCGATTACCTCTTTAAGATTTTCATTATATCGTTGTATATATTCTTACTGTAATTATGATGTATTTCTTCCTATAAATGGGCTATGATTAAGTGATCTGATTATTCTTGATGTCTATAAATTGTAATTTTCATAATAAATAGAATCAATCATTTTTTTCCAAAATCTCTCGCTTAAAATTGTCATGATATCAGAGCCAAAACTCTTGAGATCATTTCATCTTGTGTCTGGTTCCTTATCTAACCCCAAGTTCTCGGATTATGTCTTGGATCTTTGGGAGTGTGGACCACTCCATACTTCTCAATCTCAAGCCTTATAAGACATCTAAAGAAATGTGGGGTTACTTGAAGAAAGTTTATAGCCAAAGTAACACATCACGAAGCTTTCATTTAGAACTTGAGTTGGGACAACTTATTCAAGGGAACATGTCAATCCAGGAGTTTTTGTTCTTCCTTTGAGAATCTTTAGACTGAGTACACTGATATTGTGTATGCAAATGTACCTCCTGAAAGACTTGTTGTCCAAAAAGTACATGAGACTAGCAAGCGTGACCAGTTTTAATGAAGTTAAAAGGAGAGTTTGAAGCAATCAGATCCAACCTGATGAACAGAGATCCTGTTCCTTTTTTTGGATATTTGTATACGAAAGCTTCTCAGGAAATAACGGCTCATTATACAGGCTGTCATGTAGCAGAAAGCTCAAAATTCTACTCCAATAGTAGTTGCATACACTGCTCAATGGAAGTCTAAAGGAGGTAGAAATATGACTAATGTTCAATGCAATAGTTGCAAAGGATTTGGTCACTTTGCCACTAATTGTACTGAGAAATTCTTCAATTAGTGTAAAAAACAGGGCATGTCATCAAAGATTGTCCCACTCGAACTCCAAAGAATCGAAAACAACCTACAACATCCTGTTGGTTCCTCAAATGCTCCTAGTCCTGGTCAGTCTTTTGTTACTCTTGAAATGGTCCAGCAAATGATAGTTTCTGCCTTGACTGCTTTAGGCATTTCAGGTAACAAAAAGTCCACTCCTAAACCTTGGTAATTTGATTCTGGTGCTTCCAATCACATTACCAACACAGCCTTACCTCTAAATAATGTTAAAAAATATAAGAGAGACCTCCATATTCATATTGCCGATGGTAACACTTTACCTATAACAGCTGGTGATTATATTTCAGACTCCTTGAATACTGTTTTTTGTCTCCTAAGTTGTCCACTAAGCTCATATATGTCGGCCAACCGTTCAATTTTAAAATTCTGGTAGTCTTGTGCATGATCAAGTGTCAAATTATGATTCTTGTAATGTTGTTCGATGTGATAATGAGGTGTGGCATAGGCATTTAGGACATCCTAACTCTCATCTAATTCACGTCTTGCTTAAATCTGGTTCCTTGGGAATAAAAATTCAAGCTCTATTAATGACATTTCCGATTGTGCATATGTAAATACCCTAAATCTTGCTACGGGAATACCTATATATGTCATAGGAAATTTCAGCTTATTATGACACAACATTTTTGAGTTTCATGTAATCATAATCTTAGAAATTTGAATAATCATTTTCCTTTTCATTATTCACAATTTATCATCATGTTAATAACTAATTTAAGCCAAAATAAATTAACCAACAAACTACATATATTAAGAGAAAAATAATGATAATTAAGAGGAGGTTAATCACCTTAAATATGTGTTTTAAATATGAGGTTAATGGTCATGAATATGTGTCATTAAGAGGGGGTTAATGACCATGAATAGGTGTTTTAAATATGAAGTTAATGGTCATTAAAAGGATGTTAATGACCATGAATAATGAAATTTAAGATGAAATAAATGACATTGAATGGAGTGACCCTTCACCTTACCCTTGGAGGCCTATAAATAGATGCTCTAGTTTAGTGTAAAACCACACCAAAAATCCTCACAAATCACTCATAAGTCTCGACCACTTCAAGCAAAGAGAAGATGCTGCATTCGTCCATTGTATTGTTGCCAAAGTACTGCCCAAATCGTGACCGAGGTTCTGCCCGTGTTTTACCCAAGTTTTACCTAAGTATCGGTTAAGTTCGAATCGTACATTTGAACCAAAAGTAAGTGGCTTTTGCTATGTATTTCTTTGCAATTTAAACTTTGTATAAGTATTTCATAACATGCTTGTATGTGTGTCAAATCATTTTCGAATATATTTCATAAAATCTCGATCGATGTACGTTATGTTCCTTCTATTTCCGATGTTCTTTGATTCTGTCGAGTTCATTCGAAAATTCCGATAAGTGTTGTTTGATACATCTGATTATGTGGTGCACTGTTACGATTCGAGTGGGATATGGAACGAAGATTGTAAAGTCTATATGGCCTCCATCAATGGGTATAAAACTGTGTTCTGTCTGCTCCAATCCCTCCCCCCCCCCCCCCCCCCCCCCCAATCAGTGGGTATAAAACTATGTTCTGGCCTCACCCCTTAGACAACAAACAAATTAGGGACAATTTGACCATGGAAAACGAGATGAATAACATTGTTTTCGTTTGTTTTGATTTGTTCTGTCTGAATTGTCTGATAATCTCTGTTCCGCATTTCGATTCCGATTTTGATCTGATATGATATACTACGTTTTAAAAATCAGTTTGCAATATGGGTTTTAAATTATATTTATATGTACTTGTGGTAATCGATCGGCCTCCATTTATTGAGTGTTTCTCAAAACACTCACCCCTTACACATCTCCCCAGATAAGAACAAAGATCAAGTAGATGATGATGAATTAGACATGCTTCGGGGTTGGTGATGAAGTTTCGAGATATGAAGATTTTTCGTTTATGTTCTTCCTAAGTTTTGATTCAAGTTGTACAACGTTTCCGCATATTTTATTTAATTTTGGAATTTATCGTTGTTGACAAGATTATTTTGAGTTAATGATGAAATAAATTTGTTTTGGTTTATACTGAACTACGAGGCTTGTTGTTTGGCGATTAGGTGATTGTTGAACAACGCCGGTGTTGACTAACACTGGTCTCGGGGCGTGACATTTAAGTGGTATCAGAGCCGCCAGGTTCGACTGTCGATCGACAAAATTTTGACGAAGTTAGCTTTTGGCAAAAACTTAGTCATTCATATCCACCCCAATCTTTGATTTGAAAATTGTGACTTCCCATGGGAAACTCGAGAATTCGATTCCATTAATTATTCTGGATTGCTCTCGTGTATAATTTTCAAACCATACGTCAGTTCTCGAATTTCCATTTTTGAACCCTTTCTGAATCAAATCTCGAATGAGATGACTTTGAAATTTACTGTTTAATGTTTATTCACGACCTTATCATTTTGTAAGCCTTCAGGAAATGGCTTCATATGCCCCTCGTAACCACGCTCAGTTTTTGCCATTTTTGGAAATTCTTGTAGAATTTATAACTCCACGTAATAAAATCGAAATCCAATTCAGTCAATTGTTCCTTGATCCTCATGCCTTATTTTTAATTCATATGAAAATATTCTTATTTTTCTTTTTGAATATTCAATTGATTCTGCACCGAAATTTGGTTTCCATATGCATAGGTATCTTTAAAAAAAATGTCATAGTCTTTGATGGGGAAGTAGGATTTAGTTTGAGAAATAAAAAAATATATGGAATTAGTGTTTATGTGAATCGGACGATTGGAATTTCAACCTTTTAGGTTATTATTATTGAGATTCAAGTTAATTTGACAATATTGGGTCGTAGTTTGACTTCCAAGAACTTTATATTAGTGCAAGGGTCCGAA
This sequence comes from Primulina eburnea, assembly GCF_022965805.1. NCBI lineage: Eukaryota > Viridiplantae > Streptophyta > Magnoliopsida > Lamiales > Gesneriaceae > Primulina > Primulina eburnea. The sequence continues at coordinate 92,878 of NW_027330987.1, forward strand.
TACAAAGTAATAATAATAATAATTGACAACTAATGTTTAAATCACGTGGTCGAGAAAAAATTAAGATATGATTTTTTGGGTTTATATGAAATCGAATTTGAGACTAGTCTTTATATTAAATGGTCAATAGAAAATTTGAGACTTTTATCGAAAATTTGAGACTTTTATTTTTCGGATTTAATTAAGATTAATTTTGGGACTATTATTCGTATAAATCATCGATAGAAAGTTTTAAGTCCTGATTTTTCGGATTTACGTTAGATTAAGAGTTAAGTGAGAAAGTGACACTCATGACTAAATTGTTAATAAAGTTGACAAATTATATGTAGGATTTTAAGCAAATACACACACAAACACACACACACACACACATATATATATATATATATATATATATATATATATATATATATATATATGTATATATATATATATGTTCTTAACTTGAAAATATATGTTCTTTGTAACGACCCGAAAATCTGAAGGTCCACGAGAACCACATGCATGCAAGTTATTAAATATCTTTAGTATTTTATTAATTTGTTTTAAAGCATTAAATGCATGCTTATTTTATTAATTTGTGTTTAATTATTTTATGCATTTTATGCATGATTATTGCATGATAGGATTTAGTTTTTATGAAATTTTAAAAGTTCATGCATTAGGGTTTCTAGATGCATTTCACGCTCGGACGAGGAACGGAGACCGGATATTTTTCAGAAAAATTATTTTACTACACGATTTATTTTTATAAATTAATTTAAAGCGTTTTAAGTGTATTTTTCAAAAATGAGAATTTTTGGGTATTTTTACCCGCAGTATTTTAATTTTGAATGGTACGTAAATTTTATCGAATCGGGAGACTTTTTAAGGATTGACTAATATTTTAAAAATCTTTCCAACTCGTAATATTTTTCGGGAGAGTGTTTGGGCCTAATGGGCCTACCCATTAGTTTATTGGGCTTAAAATCTTTTTAAAACTTTTAAAATGCATTTTTTTGGCCCATGAACTAATTATTATCTACATATATTAGGCCCTAATCACCCAATTAACCCTAAACCTAATTTTTATCGCCCAACCAGCCGAAAACCATTCAGAAATCGTCCCTCCCCTCGGGTTCAGAGCTTCTATTTGAGGAAAACTTTGGTGGTCACGTATCCTTGCAAAGCAAACTTCTTTCAGGTCCTTTGTCTCGTTCTTGCACTCCAAAACACCACAAGGCACGCTTGCAACCTCCTTTCTGCATCACGCATGTTATATTACTGATGTGTATGTGTGTTTGCATTTAAAACTCTCGATCCAAGCATGTGTAAAGAGGATTAGTGGATTTTTCATGGGTTTATTGCATTATTTCATTTCTGCTCACTTCTCATGTTTTTCTCCATTCTTGGTGCAAGGGGCTGCGGTCCTTGAGTGTCTAGAGGTTGATAGTAAGGTCAAGTTGCTGTCATGAGGGGTAGGAAGGTTACTGATGCGTACGGGTGTAGGGACGAGAGACGATTTTCTTCTCGGGTGGCTAGATCTTGAGTGGCACGGTGTGTAAGGATCGAACCACACGGCATGGACCTCACTGAGGCTTAGTCCAGACCCTGGTGGGTCTGAGACAAGGCTTGGAAGGGCTCGGCTTGATTTGGACCCATCCCAGGCGCTGTGGAACGAAAGAGTGGAAGTTTCGGTTAGGGTGCTTGGGGAAGAATAGCGAGTTGTAGGTGGGCTGTGGCTTGCATGGGGCGGGTGGCTTGGTTCAGTGGCACTACTTGGTGTTTGTTCTAGGTCTACAGTAGGTGGGTTCATTTCTGGGATGATGGATTAGCTTGAGGTGTGAGTTTTTGGGAGAAAGGTGTGCTTGAGGTGTCGAATTAAGAGAGGACCGAGAATTTTAGCGTATTCTGGAATTTTGCCGTGGGTTCTGGTAGCCTAATGACATTTTTTTAGGGCCTATTAAGTGTTTTTATGATATGGTAAAAGTTGTAGATGATTTGGGTAGATTTTGGATCGATTCGGATTAAAACCGGAACCCCGAACCGAGTTTTAAAATGAATTAGATGAGCGGCGAATTGGGCTCGGATTTACGTCTAGGAATGCTTTTAAAAATATTTGGGGACATTTTAAAGGGTTTGCTAAGATTCGGGTCTATTTTAGAGATCCAGGGTTGAAACGATAATTTTTGAGTTTCCAAGGGCAAAATGGTCATTTTGCACCCAGGGTGAGATTTTTGTCCTGGCAGCGCCCTGAGCACGAATGTATGATATTTTAATTCTTCATGCATCATGATATACGATTGTTAAGATTTTATGAGCTCATACGTTGCATGCTGGAATTTAAAGAAAATTGCATTGGTGCATGAATTTTTATAAGTTATGAAAATGATTATGTTTTGAATGATGGGAGTTAGTTGTGACTATCGAAGTATATGTAAATGTTTAAGATGTATATGTAAATGATGGTGATGATGATCATGATGAGGCCTAGGCACAGTGGATAGGTAATCATGTCACTGATGTCCGACAGTCGTCCGGTACCGCGGTTCTATGTATGATGGATCCATCGTAAATGATGATGTATGATAGTCACCTCTAATGAACTGAATTCACCAAAGGAAATGATAAATGATAAACGATGAATGATGAATGATCAAGATGATTAACGATGAGCTGTTTTGACACGTCATGATTCTACACGACATGTTTATGTTACGTTTTTAAAGTTCATGAAAGATATGTTGAGTATGATATTTTTCACTGCTGTGTGCTATGTATATGTATTTGCTATTAATGGTGCAGGTGTGTTGAGTCTTTAGAATCACTAGGCGTGTGTGATGCAGGTGAGTTCGATGTCAAGGAGACTGGAGGTGCTGGACTCTGAGTAAGCGGGACTGGTGGGCGACACGACCCGAGGACCTATGATTTTTCCGCACATCAAGATTTATGGTTTTTGAGAGGATATGATTATTTTTCACTCTGTTTTATTTTACAGCGGATGTTAGGATTTTACTTGTTTTTAATCCGCTTCATTTTATTGGTAAATGTTGATGCTTATTTTCAAACGATGATTTTAAGAAGGATTGTTTGCATGGGATTTATTTAAAAGTTTCTTTAAAAAATATATGTTTCCGCATTTTAAAAAGAGTAGACTTTTCAGTTGGTATCAGAGCAAGGGTCCTGTATAGGGTTGTAACACCGCCAGCTTCTGCCGCTCAGTCTTCAAGCCTCAAGTTTGTAAGATTTTATGATTTAAATGTTTTAAATGATTTACTCTTATCACCTGCATGTTAACATGAGTTACGCTTTATGAAGATCTACGGTATATGTTTAGCTGCTTTTATGATTTAAGGATTTATTGCTTTAAAAAAAACTAGATTAAATTGCATGTTGGTTACGTTTGGAATTGGACGTGTCTAAGTATTCGAATATTGGGCTTTAGGAGTGGTTGATAATGATTTGACTATATTGATCTTTAGGTCAGTAGTATTGATATCCCTCCTTATGGGTCATAAGTTAATCTTGAAAATTATGAATGCTTTTGGGACTTACAGAATTTCTAAGAAATTATTGATGGTTCGTGGCTGCTAGTCGAGTAAATTTTTGAGGATTTCATATAAGCAATAACGATTCGAAGACTACGATAATCTTTAGGATCATAAATGTACAATTTGAGGATTTTAAGTATCTATTAAAATGTAAGATTGATTATGACAATTTAGTTAGGATGCATGCTCTAAGTAGTTGGATTTATGGATTGAATTGCATGAATTGAGAATTTTAAGGATCTAATTTTAATAACCAATAATTTGGAGACTTCAGTGCAAAATAAAATTCTAAGGGACTATTTTCGAAATTACCAAACTTTGGGATTATATTTTTAGTTTCGAGAATTTTAATGTCTAATGAGGCTAAAATCGAAAAATATTATGGGGGCAAAAATGCAATTTTCGAGAAATTTAAGGGGCCAGATTGCAAATTATGAAATTTTTGAGGATTGAATTCGAACTTTTGAGGAAGACTTGGGTTAAATTAGTAATTTTTCGAGGTTATGGTAATTGATTTTGGGTTTATTAAGCTTGAAATTATTGTACTTTATGATACGAAAAACCTATAAAATGAAATTAGGAACGCCGAGAACTTATGGGTAATTGTAGAATTTTCGAAATTAAGGACATATTGGATAAATTTCGAGGAAATTAAGAATTTATTTTGTAATTTTTTAAGAAATTTGGAGACTAGTTTAGCATTAAGTGAGAATCGAATGGTTTAAATGACCGAAATTTTTATGATTTAGATTTGAAAGGATATTTGGAACCTTGGGATATCTGGGTTATGATGTTATAAGAAATGGTAATCAAGGACATTGTAGGATGAATCAATTTTAACTTGAAAATTTAAGTGTTGGTGAAATAATGTGTGGCAAATTAAGAATTTGAAGTGATGACAATTTATGGTGAAGTTGATCAGTTAGTTAAGTTATAAGAGTAGACATGAAGCTAACAAAATTATGGGAACTTAAGTTTGATGTATCATAATTTTTAATCGTGATCTTAAGAGTTAAAATTATACCTTTGTTGGAATTTAATTTTTCTAGAAAGTTGGATGTGATTTATGATTAAGATATTTGATAGACGCATGTTAGAAGTGAGGTAGATACCTTGTCTTGAGGAATTTTGAAAGTCATTAAGAAACTTGGGGCTAAGCGGATATGTGTATTGGAATTATTTTATCCAAAACTATTTGGATTAGGTAAGTTTGAATTTCAAATTTATGGGATATTCGTTCATACGAAAAGTTTGGGTGAAATACAAACAAAAAAGAATTAGTTGTGTCCAACATAAGTTATCAATGAATGAATATTAAGATTTTTATCGAGTAAGAAATCTAAAATATTGATACGAGGATTCTTGAACTCTATGGGTTATAAGTGAAGTTGATTTATTAGAGTTATTCTAATGCTACCATGGGGAGGATTTATTAAGTTTTATACGCTAGTATGTGTTGAGAATTGAGCATACGTAAGAATACGACATTCGTTTCAATGAGGAAAGCCCAAAGGTCTTAGACCACAACTTTATTGTAATTGGGAAGGAAATAGTTTAAGCATGTAATTGAGACTAGAAGAGTTTTATTATTTAGGTAAGAGATCGATATGGTATATTTTGGGTTTATGGATTATCATTACTAAAGGTTTAAGATTTGAAAAGATTTAATATTTGGGATGTACTTGTAAATAGTAAAGTTACGTAAGATTAATGTCCTAAGATAAAGATTCGATTCAAGGATCTTAGGCTAATATTATTATGGGGTTGAGATAAAGTTTAAATTTTGAGTGTATTACGAGGATATGAATCGATCAGTAAATTTTGGTGCTAAGGTTAATGAGGGTGAACTGCATAAATACAAATGTAATAGATCAATGAACATTACGGGTATAGTATAAGAAAAATAAGACACAATAAAATTCGGACTGCCATTTCTAATATGGGAAGTTCGAGAAAAATTGAAATTAGATATTATAAAAAAATGGAACTAGGTCACCATGGGTCGTTATAAGTTGAAGGTAGAGTTTATCGGGACCGAGGAGACATAAAGACATCTTAAGATTTATTATTTTATCAGAGTAGCGCCGCGGAAGCGTGGACTATTGGGACACTAGAACTAAGTCTAAACTTTTTGACTATCAAGAATAAGCGAATTTCGGGGACGAAATTCAATTTAAGGGGGGAAGATTGTAACGTCCCGAAAATCTGAAGGTCCACGAGAACCACATGCATGCAAGTTATTAAATATCTTTGGTATTTTATTAATTTTTTTTAAAGCATTAAATGCATGTTTATTTTATTAATTTGTGTTTAATTATTTTATGCATTTTAAGCATTATTATTGCATGATAGGATTTAGTTTTTATGAAATTTTAAAAGTTCATGCATTAGGGTTTCTAGATGCATTTCATGCTCGAACGAGGAACCGAGACCGGATATTTTTCAGAAAAATTATTTTATTACACGATTTATTTTATAAATTAATTTAAAGCGTTTTTAAGTGCATTTTTCAAAAATGGGAATTTTTGGGTATTTTTACCCGCAGTATTTTAATTTTGAATGATACGCAAATTTTATCGAATCGGAGGACTTTTTAAGGATCGGCTAATATTTTCAAAATCTTTCCAACTCGTAATATTTTTTGGGAGAGTGTTTGGACCTACCCATTAGTTTATTGGGCTTAAAATCTTTTTAAAACTTTTAAAATGCATTTTTATGGCCCATGAACTAATTATTATCTATATATATTAGGCCCTAATCACCCAATTAACCCTAAACCTAATTTTTATCGCCCAACCAGCCGAAAACCATTCAGAACTCATCCCTCCCCTCGGGTTCAGAGCTTCTATTTGAGGAAAACTTTGGTGGTCACGTATCCTTGCAAAGCAAACTTCTTCCGGGTCTTTTATCTCGTTCTTGCACTCCAAAACACCACAAGGCACGCTTGCAACCTCCTTTCTGAATCACGCATGTTATATTACTGATGTGTATGTGTGTTTGCATTTAAAACTCTTGATCCAAGCATGTGTAAAGAGTATTAGTGGATTTTTCATGGGTTTATTGCATTATTTCATTTCTGTTCACTTCTCACGTTTTTCTCCATTCTTGGTGCAAGGGGCTGCGGTCCTTGAGTGTCTAGAGGCTGATGGTAAGGTCAAGTTACTGTCATGAGGGGTAGGAAGGTTACTGATGCGTACGGGTGTAGGGACGAGAGACGATTTTCTTCTCGGGTGGCTAGATCTTGAGTGGTACGACGTGTAAGGTTCGAACCACACGGCAGGGACCTCACCGAGGCTTATTCCAGACCCTGGTGGGTCTGAGACAAGGCTCGGAAGGGCTTGGATTGATTTGGACCCATCCCAGGCGCTGTGGAACGAAAGAGTGGAAGTTGGCTTCTGTTAGGGTGCTTGGGGGAGAATAGCGAGTTGTAGGTGGGCTGTGGCTTGCATGGGGCGTGTGGCTTGGTTCAGTGGCACTCCTTGGTGTCTGTTCTAGGTCTACAGTAGGTGGATTCATTGCTGGGACGATGGATTAGCTTGAGGTGTGAGTTTTTGGGAGAAAGGTGTGCTTGAGGTGTCGAATTAAGAGAGGACCGAGAATTTTAGCGTATTCTGGAATTTCGCCGTGGGTTTGGGGAGACTAATGACATTGTTTTAGGGCCTACTAAGTGTTTTTATGATATGGTAAAAGTTGTAGATGATTTGGGTAGATTTTGGATCATTCGGATGAAAACCGGAACCCCGAACCGAGTTTTAAAATGAATTAGATGAGCGGCGAATTGGGCTCGGGTTTATGTCTAGGAATGATTTTAAAAATGTTTGGGGACATTTTAAAGGGTTTGGTAGGATTCGGGTATATTTTAGAGGTCCAGGGTTGAAACGATAATTTTTGGGTTTCCAAGGGCAAAATGGTCATTTTGCACCCGGGGTGAGATTTTGGTCCTGGCAGCGCCCTGAGCACGAATGTATGATATTTTAATTGTTCATGCATCATGATATACGATTCTTAAGATTTTATGAGCTTATGCGTTGCATGCTGGAATTTATTGAAAATTGCATTGGTGCATGAATTTTTATAAGTTATGAAAATGATTATGTTTTGGATGATGGGAGTTAGTTGAGACTATCGAAGTATATGTAAATGTTTAAGATGTATATGTAAAATGATGATGATGATGATGGTGATGATGATGATGAGGCCTAGGCACAGTGGATAGGTAATCCTGTCACTGATGTCCGACAGCCGCTTGGTACCGCGGTTCATGTATGATGGATCCATCGTAAATGATGATGTGCAATAGTCACCTCTAATGAACTAAATTCACCAAAGAAAATGATAAATGATAAACGATGAACGATGAATGATGAATGATCAAGATGATTAACGATGAGCTGTTTTGACACGTCATGGTTTTACACGGCACGTTTATGTTACGTTTTTAAATTTCATGAAAGGTATGTTGAGTATGATATTTTTCACTGTTGTGTGCTATGTATAAGTATTTGCTATTAACGGTGCCGGTGTGTTGAGTCTTTAGACTCACTAGGCGTGTGTGATGGAGGTGAGTTCCATGTCAAGGAGACTGGAGGTGCTGGACTCTGAGTAAGCGGGACTGGTGGGCGACACGACCCGAGGACCTATGACTTTTCCGCACATCAAGATTTATGGTTTTTGAGAAGATATGATCATTTTTCACTCTGTTTTATTTTACAGCGGATGTTAGGATTTTACTCATTTTTAATCCGCTTCATTTTATTGGTAAATGTTGATGCTTATTTTCAAACGATGATTTTAAGAAGGATTGTTTGTATTGGATTTATTTAAATGTTTCTTTAAAAATATATATATATTTCCGTATTTTAAAACGAGTAGACATTTCATTCTTGATTTGAGACATCATTCCCAATTCTATTTTTAATGTCAAATAAAAAAAATTCATTTGTTTAAAAATATTATTAAATTCTTGTTTGATAAAAATTCATAACATAATAAATATTAGTGCAATTGTTTGGACCATTTCATCTTTGTGTCTACAATCTATAATTTAATTTATATAAATTCTTCTTGAACAAAAGAACAATTCACATCTCAATTTTTTTTTGTCCTCATTTGTAAGCTGCCAATTATCTGTTAAAAACTAAATATATAATACATTTCTTTGGTGGATTATATATCGTGTCTCTTTTCTAGAATTCTATTTATCCATCTACTTATTCCTATACAATCCTTACCATATTTTAGAATTTTCATATATTGTTCGAAAATTCTTCATTGAATGATGCTTCTTTTAATCAAGCATCGTCATTTACCTACCTTCAATTTTCGTAATGTCATTATCGATCTTTAAATTTTGAGAGCTACCTTAAAAATCATAATTTAGCCTTCACACTCACCAAATTTTTTTTTTGAATCCATCTTAGCCATAATTTCGAAAATTTCATCTCATAATTGGCGTGTGATTAAATGCTTCTTATTTTAGAAATGTAAAAACATTCTTTGACCCAAAATTTAGCACTCAATTAAAAATTTAATTAATGGCCTTAAAAAGTCACCATATATATTTTTAAAAGTCACCATATATATTTTTAAAAGTATCTATATAAACACCTTATCATGAATGAAGAAAGTCACACCAAGACTCACAATCATCTCATATTTTCGAGTCATCCCTCAAACTAGTCTTGAACAAAGATTGCTCAACTTCATGATCGAAAATGATGACCCAAGCCAAGACATTTAGCAACCTCGAGCACAAAATCGAGCAACTTAGGGGTACCATTACGAGTTTACTTCATGACAAAGAGGAGTTGAAAAAAGCTAGATATCACCTTAAAGTAGAAGTGGGACAACTCACTTTCGACAAGAAATTTGCGGAAAAGCAACTCAAAGATTACAAAGAAGAGTTGCAAGAGTCACAAAAGTATGGTCAACAAATGTTTGCCACCTCTGAAGCTTGGTGTAACCACTATCACGCTAAGAAATGGTTTTGTGACCAACTTGAACAGGAGTTCAATGCGTATCGTAATGAAATGGGAAACTATGTGCAACAACTTGAGTTCAGCAACCAAAAATTGAGTACAGAAATCGCCAACCAACAAATTGCACTCGAGCATATGCAACAACCACTAAATGCACAAGGAGAAGAGGCTAACGAGGAGATAGGAGACGGAAACATTACTGAGTAGATTAAGCTATCATATGTCTTTTGGAATAAGGACACTCTCGTCCATATTTTTTTGTTTTTGTTTTTACATCTCAATAATTGTGTTTTGAAATCTACCGTATTCGTATTATAGGATTCAAGTTTAAATTTTTTCTTGAATCCATTGAACTCGAGCCATGGATCAATCAACATGAATTTATATTTCGAATTTATCAATCATTTCATATCTACTGCGAGTTAGCTCAAATTTCGAGGACGAAACTTCAAATAAGGAGGAAGGGATGTAAAGACCTGAAATCTTGCTACGGGAATACCTTTATATGTCATAGGAAATTTCAGCTCATTTTGACACCAACTTTTCGAGTTCCATGCAATCATAATCTTGGGAATTTGAATAATCATTTTTCCCTACATTATTGACAATTTATCATAATTTTAATAACTAATTTAAACCACAATAAATTAACCATTGAACTACCTATATTAAGAGCAAAATAATGATAAGTGAGAGGAGGTTAATCACCTTGAATAAGTGTTTTAAATATGAGGTTAATGGTCATGAATATGTGTCATTAACAGGAGGTTAATGACCATGAAGATGTGTTTTAAATATGAGGTTTGATAGTCGGTAAGAGGATGTTGATGACCATGAATAATGTCAATTAAGATGAAATAAATGACATTGAATGGAGTGACCCTTCACCTTACACTTGGAGGCCTATAAATAGATGATCTGGTTTAGTGTAAAACCACACCAAAAATCCTCCCAAATCTCTCATAATTCTCGACCACTTCAAGCAAAGAGAAGAGGCTGCATTCGGCCATTGTATTGCCGTCAAAGTACTACCCAAATCGTGACCGAGGTGCTGCCTGTGTTCGACCCAAGTTTTACCCAAGTATTGGTTAAGTTCGAATCGTACATTTGAAGCAAAATTAAGTGGGCTTTTTCTATGTATTTCTTTGTAATTTAAACTTTTTATAAGTATTTCATGACATGCTTGTATGTATGTCAAATCATTTTCGAAAAATGCTATTATATATTTCATAAAATCTCGATCGATGTACGATATGTTCCTTCTATTTCCAATGTTCTTTGATTCTGCCGAGTTCATTCAAAAATTCAAATAAGTGTTATTTGATATATCTGAATCTGTGGTGCGCTGTTATGATTCGAGTAGGATATGGAACAACGATTATAAAGTCTTATGGCACCCATTAGTGTGTATAAAACTATGTTCTGGCCCCCATCGATGGTTATAAAACTGTGTTTTGTATGGTTCACATCAGTGGGTATAAAACTGTGTTTTGGCCTCATTCCTTAGAAGAATAACATATGGGGGACAACTCGACCATGGAAAACGAGATGAATAACAATGTTTTCGGTTGTTCTGATTTGTTCTGTTTTGAATTGTCTGATAATCTCTATTTCGCATTTCGATTCCGATTTTGATCTGATATGATATACTACGTTTTAAAAATCAGTTTGCAATATGGGTTTTAAATTATATTTATATATACTTGTGGTAATTGATCGGCCCCGATTTATTGAGTGTTTCCCAAAACACTCACCCTTTAAACCTCTCCCTAGATAAGAACAAAGATCAAGTAGACGATGATGAATAAGACATGCTTCGGGGTTGGTGATGAAGTTTCGAGATATGAAGACTTTTCGCTTATGTTCTTCCTAATTTTTAATTTAAGTTGTACAACGCTTCCGCACATTTATTTGATTTTGGAATTTATCGCTGTAAGACAAGATTATTTTGAGTTAATGATGAAATAGTCTGGTTTTGATTTATACTGAACTACAAGGCTTGTTGTTTGACGATTATGTGATTGTTGAACAACGCCGTTGTTGACTAACCACAATCTCGGGGCGTGACTGCATCTTGCAAACTTGGTAAAAGAAAAACGCTTCCTTTTCCAGTACATAAAATTCACACCATCAATCCTTTTCAATTTGGGGCCAATGATTTCTCATGAATATTACAAATACTTTGTTACATTTATCGATGATTTCTCGTTTTTCTTGGATATATTTACTTCGGTCTAAAAGTGAGGTTTTCTCGGTGTTCAAAGTTTTCATTGCTTTAACTGAAGCAAAATTTCTGCCAAAGTCAAAGTCTTGCCATCTGATTCAGGTGGTGAATACATGTCAAATGAATATCAACATTTTCTTCAAATTCATGGGAACATATCACAACGTTCTCGTCCTTTTATGCCACAACAAAATGGAGTTACTAAAAGGAAGAGTTTTCCTCCTCTTGATTTTGTTCGAGCTCTTCTAATCGAGTCTTGTGTTCCTTCTCATTTTTGGTGTGAAACTTTGTCTATTGTTGTTTATTTGATCAATCAATTACCATATCCCAATTTGAATAATGATTTCCCCTATTTTCGCTTGTTTGGGCATGCACCAAATTATTCCAATTTTCGTATTTTTGGACGTATTTTCTTTGTTCACCTTCATGCACATGAGAGAAATAAGCTTCTTGCCGAATATGTCTAGTGTGCTTTCTTAGGATATGCTAGAACTCAAAATGGGTTCTTTCGCTATGATCCTCACACCCATCGAACTCGTGTCTCTAGGAGTGTATTTTTTTAAAGAAAGTCAATCCTTTTTTAGAACTCTACGGGCTTTAGAGTCTTCTTCTCTTCCTGTTTTGCCTCAAGTTCTCGAGTTACCATCAATATTAAAAAGATTTAAACATGTTTATGTTTATCGTCGACACACTTCTTCCGCATCTGATCAACATGTCCCACTGAGGTTCCAACTATCAACTGCTTTTCCAAAGAAGCTCTAGAACTCACAAACCTCCTTATTGGCATGGTTTTTCTACCGTGTTGTTATGTCTACTATACTTTTTCATCTATTTCTATTCCCACTTGTTATTGATACCTTGCAGAATCTTTTACAAATCTCAAGGTTGTAGATCAAAATATTAACACAACTAAAGGTGAACATCTCGCAATAAACTGGTCATCTTCTAATGAACCACCAAAGGAAAGTATGAGATCTCATAATACAAAAATGAGAGGACCCCAAACAAATTTTCATGTTGGTGGAGAAGCACACCCAGTAGGAACAAGGTCAAGGAGAAATAAAATTCTCTTGCACCAAACACCCTATGGGAAATCCATTTTGGAACATATACATTGTGAGACCCCGAGACTAAAATAGCTTTGATGGTATTTTGATAAATAAGTTGAAAAATATTCAATTTATTTTGATGGCATTTTCGTAGATAAGTTTAAAAATAATGAATTAATTTTAAGGACAAAATGGTAAATAGTGACATATCTTTTTCATATGAAGCCCAAACGATTTGAGATTTGGATATGATGTAGAAAACTCAAAGATAGAGAAGTTTTATGTTTTGAGTTTTGGAAAATTTGATTGTTTGACTGATCCGAAGGGATATACCGAAGTTAAAATGTTAAATAGTATATATTATATTATATTATTATTAATATATAATATAATATTAAAAACAATAAAAAAAATAAAAAAAAAAAGGACAAGATAAACTTACGTGAGAATGAAATTTCATTCTTTCATTTTTCTCAGCAGAGTCGAACGAGAGGGATAGGAGAGAAATAAGATTTTCAATTTCTCTTTTCGATCGTGCGATTTATAGGTTTATCCAATCGACGAACCGATTTCAGATCTGAGATCGTTGACACGAGATCTTCGATTTGAGGTATAAATTTCATAGTTTTGGTGATGTTTGAAATTCGTCGATTTTTGGACTAAATCCGATAAATTGTTAAATCATACTGGAATTGAAGATTATTGAATAGTGTATGATTTTAACGAAGAAGAGATGATTATAGTGATGTTATTGTGAATTATTCTTAATTTATTATAATTAGAGAATTTTAATCGTTGGATTGAGATTGAAGAATTATGTGTCGGTTATATATGCGGTAGAATAACTGACAAGAAACTAAGTTTTGAAGTCGGAATTGAATTATGTTCTGATTTCGATTTGATATGAATTTTTGAAGTTTCAAATGATATTTGAAACTCATATTAATTATTTTGGAGTATGTTATTGATTGGAGTGAGTATGTTATTGATGTAGATAAAGTATTATATCAGTATCTTCAGGCTACATCAATCGGAACGAAGAATTGAGGTATGTTGCGACCGGGTAACATACGACAGGTATCTGTATTATATGATATATGATTGGATTGATTTGATTGGATTGGATTGGAATAAGTGTCTATGTGCCTATTTGATGATTTGATGTGGCATACATGACATTGAGATTGGAGTATCGATGTACAAAATAAATGTTTTGTTAACACAAATCATTTAATGCATACATCGATACATGACATGCATGTTGAGCTATGATCTTTGGATACCCTGATATGATTTGATTGGATTCCGGGGTTTGTGAACACAATCGCTATGCTGGTATTATATGACCCGTAAAGCATAGACAATTGTGGCCCCATATGATTGGATATGAGATGTGAGATTGATGGCGCTTCGTCGACGCTATCATATGTGTATTCCCATATCGGCCGGTGTGCCAGCTCGAGCATTGATTTGATTTGATAGCGATTCGATTGATTCTGACATGTGCTCAGTGGATGGGCATTTGACCTGATACCTCCACGACATACATGCATTGCATACCATATATCATTGTTTAGATATCTGTGGTATATATGATTGGTTGTTCCATACGGAGCTTTGCTCACCCCCAAGGGGGGCTGTTGTTGTCTTTGTGTGTGGACAATGGCAGGTACTCCAGGATATCAGGAGACCAGAGAGGGTACTTCTGGAGGGAGCCACAGCTTGGGCTGAGGTTTATATTTATGTCTTGTTCCCAGTATATATGTATATGTATCTATATACCGGGGCATGTCCCGAGGATATGAGATGTTTGTATGTGATTGGTTTTGATTTCGTGTGGGCGTGTTTTATGATTTGAATTTAGATACTATTATTAGTATTTAAATTATAGAAGAGATATTTTGGGCTCGTCGTAAAGAAATTTTAAACCCGTTTTCCGCTGTGATTACTTAATCATAATAAAATTGTGTTATAATAACTATTAGGAGCTAAGGGCCCCACATACATCCTTATGGGGTTATGATTAACCTTGATGTAATGGACTTCAAAAACAGTCTTGTGGATATATTAAGGGTGAACATCCCACAATAAATTTTTTTTCTTTGAGTTTTGTGGTATCAGTTAAAATTGCATGTGATATGACTTTGATAAAAACTAAAAAATTAGTCCTAGTCGAATAATCTCTTAGTAAGATAGCCGAAATAATGACTCTCTTATTTAAAACACAATTTATAGGGGTAGACTCTTTTAACAGTCAAGACGCAGAGAAGAAAAAGAAATATACTCAATCTCTATGTAGTCTTGAATTACATGACATCTGTTTAGTGGATACATTATGTTATTCAATAAATATATATGGAATTCACGAGTCGAAGAAAATATAATAATGTTACTTTTCTTCGCCAAAATTGATATGATTCTTCAATCAAGAAAAGAAAACGCGCTAAAAAACGGAGTCACGCCCTCGATTCGATGAACTAAAGAATGTTGTATTGTCCCGATCTTGTGAGTTTGAGAGAAAACTAGCAATTTTTTTTAATAAACTCAAGATAATTGTTTGATAATGATAAAATTTGCCCATATATGTTTACAAATCAAAAATATATTAAAGATCAAGTTACCTAAATAAATTGGACTCTAATCTAGGAAAATAAAATCCTTTCTGCAAGGTAGGTGCACGGGTTCTCGCACAGGTTCATGTGGAATTCTGTTCTTGGCTAGCAGCGCGGGCGTAGGTGCACCAATTCGGATGCTAGTGCGCGCCAGGGCGTGCGGCTGCGTGACTCCTGGTGTGGGTGCGTGTATGCTACTGTCCTCTTGCTCATTTAGTACTTGAATGACGTTCCAGTGTCCTCCAACCTTGTTGCCATGTTCCCCAAACTCCTCTAATTGGGACCTCATGTTTTAGGCCCTTCTTGGTAGCTCACCATGAACCCTTGAAGTGCTTTTTTAAACTTCTTGTTTCGTCCCCTCGTTATAAGTCCTTCGGGCAACTCTAGCGGATCCCATGCCTTCTTTGGATTTTGATAAACCACGATTGCATCAAAAATGTAAAAGTCTCAGGAGAGAAATGTTAGTTTGGGAACATGTCCCTGGCAATCCGGATACTTTGGCACAAATAGCGTCTTTTCTCAAAGGAAAATTCGTAGAATAATGTCATATGACAATATTAAAGAATAATTACAAATGATTATGGGGTATTAACAACGAACGCCTTAATGTTGTAAAGATATGATCTTTCTACAATTATTGGAACTAATCCACAAAGACAGAAAAAGAAGAGCTTTAGATCTCATCCTTATGCTAGAAGTGAAAGTAGTTCTTAGAAAACAAGGACAATATGATCTAGAAAAAAAGCCAGATCTTACAAATGTGGGCAAAGAAGTTGACCCTCAAAAAGTAGGATGTAATTCCAAGAATTAAGCACATCCGAAGCACAGAAAGAATAACACCCGAGCTAATGAAAGTTTTAAATATTATAATTGCTGGAAATTTGGAGCAAGAAGTCACATTTCCCCAAAAGAAGTATTTAAGTCAGGAAGAATCTGATAGAAAATAATCAAAATCCGACTTAAAAAAAGTGTTTCAATATAAAACAAATGAGAACTCGTCTGGTTTCTTTAGTCAGACAACAATATCTCATAACATGATCCAAAAGATCATGAGAGAAAATCCTAACGTACATAAATATCAAGAATTATGTGCAAGACGAGCAGAAAATTTTTTGAATCTTGGCATAAGAAAAGAAAAAAAAACATCTAATATATAAAGTTCTGGAAGGGAAATGGAAATCAATGGAACTTAAGGAAACCAGATGGAGATGCAATTAATTATTTCTGAAGAAAATAAGGAGGAATTATAAAAACCCAAAATATAAGTAGCACGAACCATGTCCTAGATTCATATCAGAGCAATCAACATTATGATAAAAGCTAATTTTAAAGAAGAGATAGATTCGCCCATTTGTATTGCTATATTCGATATTGAATGAGTAACCTTCAAGATTTAATTCTAAGAACTATCTCAGGAAATCTCTGTGCAGGAAAAAATGTAGGAGTAATTTATCTAAGAATTTTCTACAACCTTGCAGATCGAGACTTCATCCGAGATTGACGTTTCATCAAAACTTCAAAGCAAAAAAGTTGATGAAATAGGGTAATATATCATATTATATTACCTATCAAATTTCATATGCTCTATCTAATGTACATCATTCAGAATTGTTTAATAGAAATGAGTTTATTGAAATACCATAAATATTTGGAAAATTTCAAGCAATTTATACAAAAAGAATCGAATTTCCTTTAATACAGGAAATAAATATCCAAATCCAAAACTAACCGATTATACGAAGGAATCAAAATATTAGATTGGAATCGAGTAGACTATCTTTTCAAAGAGATAGGGTCACAAGCTACAGGTGGGGAAAATCACCTGTTCAGGAAGTTCAAACGGTAACAAAAATCTTTTCAACAATAGGAAAGCTCAAATGTCCGGAAGGATGGAAGTCGAAATAGTTTTTGATATTACAAGCCAAAGAAATCAATTTACTTGTGATACTATGTGGGGACCCGGGCTCTAACTCTATTCTTTTGGGATTTAATTGGATCTTTGTTCGAAAATGTGGGTCAAAATTTTGCTTTTAACATTAATTTAAATGTATTAACGAAATCATCACATGTCTCAATAGAAATTAAACAACGTAATGTACATACAAGTCTGTGCGTACAAACATACACTAGTGTTCAATAACAACTACAAACATAAGTGCTACAAGTCCAGTAGGAAACACTAGGAATCCTCCACGCCCGAGATCTCCACGCTATCAACTCTCTCTTCCTCATCGTGACCCTGATCCTGCCCCACCTGTTGCCATGCACACATACAGACACGACAACAGCCGGATAACTCCGGTGAGAACATATCCCAGTATAAAACATGGATGCATGCAATGTCATAATCATGTACAAAAGCATAGAATATATCAAGTAACATGAATAAAATCTAAACATGTAGAAGAATACAAATCTGTATTCAACATTTAAATCTTGACTCGACTCATTTCTAATCTAGGGATCCCGGTGTGAATAAGACGGTTTGTTACCTACCCAACCACTCAAGGCAACGGTACGTCTTATTCCTAGACTTCGGTCAACTCTGTATCGAGGGTCTACACATATAGCAAATCTGCTCCTATGCGTCGATACACCGAAACGTCTAGTTTTTGGCAAGTCTGCCAATCTCTCCTATCTCAGGACTCGAATATAAATCAATAAACAAGGCATTACATAATCAAATGTAATAACAATCTAGTATGTGATTTAGGGAAACTCGTATCAAATCTGAATCGAGTTGTGCAATCCCGTGACCACATGAATTATACCTTTCTTGTCGTACTGTCTGTCGAGATCTTGAATCAAATGTCAAACCTGTTACTTCAAATCTGAAATGGCGATATACAAATGTTCTATATCAAACCACAACTCAAGCAAATCTTGGAATAGTCAATAATCAGTCTTGCTACAAATTGACGGCATAACGGCGTATTCTCGCAATACCGATCAACTCAAACAATAATACACAATCATAATTCATTCCCAACAACTCATAATCTCATCTACACCTCAATCCACCAGCTAAAATCTGTAAAATCTTCACATAATACATGCTGGAATTTCGAACAAAAGCATACGATATCCGAAAATCAATCTGATAACGAATCTACGATGCTCGATATACCAAGAACACATATTTCTAACAAAATCATAATTTCCCCAATACATAGATTTCGAACCATGCTGAAAAGGAGATATACTTACATCCTTTTGAAGCTAGTGAAGCAAGGAACTCAAATCTATACTTGGACTAGAATTTGGATGGGTAAATCTTGCACAAAATGATTTCTAAGCCATGAAGAAATTGAGATATCTAAGCTTGCTCTCGGTTCATGCTTGCTGAAAGTGGAGCAGAGTGATTCAGCATCAATCCATATATATATATACATGCCATGTGTCAACATTAAAATCAAAGGTGGCAATCTCGCATGCAGACCGCGGGTGCGGTGTCTCAAGAGCGCGGGTGCGCTATGCTCACGACGAATTAATCTAACATTGCAGCACCTAGACCGCGGGTGCGGCTCTTGCATGACCGCTGGTGCGGTCTCAGCACCGCGGGTGCGGTCTTGCACGCACCGCGGGTGCGGTGTTGCTTCGCACATTTCCCTCAACTTTCTGTCACCTACACCGCGGGTGCGGTAGTCTTAGCACCGCGGGGGCGGTGTGGCTTCAGCCATGCTTCAAAAATTCCACTCTAAATGTCATGCATTACCATAGCTTCGAGTCAACACAACATCAATGACAACCGATAATTCTCGAGCCTTACATTTCTCCCCCTCTTAGACAGGAGTTCGTACTCGAACTCGTAAACCAGTAATCACATCAATATACACAAAACAGTAAAGTCAAAGCGGGAAGAAAGACTCACATCATAAGAATAGCTCGGGATGCCTCTGTCTCATCTCAGACTCCGTCTCCCAAGTTGCTTCCTCGATGCCATGACGACTCCATTGAACCTTCACAAGCGGAATAGTCTTGGTTCTAAGCTGTTTCTCCTTCCGATCAAGAATCTGTATCAGTCTTTTCACATAGCTCAGAGTATGGTCTAGCTCGGCTTCGTCAGTGTGAATGACGTGAGAATCATCCGGCATATATTTGCGCAACATCGATACATGAAAAACATCATGTATACTGGACAGTGAAGGAGGAAGAGCAAGTTTGTAAGCTCGATCGCCAATCTTCTCAAGGATCTCGTACGGACCAACGTATCTAGGAGACAACTTCCCACGTTTGCCAAATCTGACAACGCCTCTGAAAGGTGAAATCTTCAGAAATACTCTGTCTCCCTGTTCAAATACTAACGGTCTGCATCTGATATTGGCGTACTTCGCTTGCCTATCTTGTGCCGTCTTCATTCGCTTCTGAATGATCTTCACTTTCTCGGTCATCTCACGAATCATATCAGGCCCTAACTCTGGTACCTCAGATATATCATCCCAGTACAACGGAGATCTGCACTTCTTTCCGTATAAAGCTTCGAACGGTGCCATCTCTATGCTCGTCTGATAGCTGTTGTTGTATGAAAACTCACACAACGGCAATGAATCTTGCCAACTAGTACCAAAGTCTAGTACTACAGCTCTCAGTATGTCCTCTAAAGTCTGGATAGTCCGCTCTGACTGTCCGTCTGTCTGGGAATGATAAGCAGTGCTCAGGTGTAAAGTCGTACCCAAAGCCTGCTGCAAACTGTGCCAAAAGTGAGAAGTGAATCGTGGATCACGATCTAATACGATCGACTTCGGCACACCGTGAAATCTGACGACCTCTCTGACATACAACTCTGCCATCTGATCGTGTCGATAGGTCATTCTGTACGGAATAAAGCAAGCTGATTTGGTCAGTCTATCAATGATGACCCAAATCGAATCACAGCCCCGGGATGATCGAGGTAACTTCGTCACGAAATCCATGGAAATGTGGTCCCATTTCCATTCAGGAACAGACAAACTCTGAAGTAAACCTCCGGGCTTCTTCCTCTCTGCCTTCACCTGTTGGCAATTCAGACATCTAGACACAAATTCTGCAATATCCGTCTTCATCTGCTTCCACCAGAATTGCGTCTTCAAGTCATTGTACATCTTCCTGCCTCCAGGATGAATGCTGAACCGACTACAGTGTGCCTCTGACATGATCTGTCGTCTCAAATCTGAAATCTCTGGCACTACTAAGCGGTTATTCACATACAGAACAGAATCTCTAACCTGATACTCTGATATATGACCAGCTCTGACCATATCAATCGATCTCTGCACGCTCGGATCAGTTCTCTGTGCTTCTTTGATCCTCGAAATCAGATCTGGCTCAATCTGAATCGCAGCAAGTCGCAATGGTCTACTCTCTGTATCAAATGTCAATCCAGACAAGCAACAATCTTCTACTAAACTCGATACACCTATAGTCGACAAGGACAAAGAACATACCTTTCGACTTAAGGCGTCTGCCGCTGCATTCGACTTTCCTGGATGGTATTTGATCTCGCAATCAAAATCTTTCAGCAGATCAAGCCATCGTCACTGCCTCATATTCAACTCTGACTGAGAAAAGAGATACTTCAGGCTCTTATGATCGGAATAGATCTCAAATTTCTCGCCATACAGATAATGACGCCAGATTTTGAGTGCAAAAACAATCGCCGCCAATTCGAGATCATGAATCGGATAACGAGTCTCGTGCGGCTTCAGCTGTCTAGAGGCGTATGCTATCACGTGCCCTCGCTGCATAAGAACACATCCTAACCCTCTGTGAGATGCGTCACAGTATACAACAAACTCACCTGTACCTGCAGGAATCGTCAAGACATGCGCACTAGTCAGCCTCTTCTTCAGCTCTACAAAACTGGCTTCACAATCTTCGGACCACACAAATGGCATATTCTTCTGTGTCAACTGGGTGATAGGCTTCGCTATACTGGAGATATCTCGGATAAAACGACGATAATACCCGGCTAGACCCATGAAACTGCGTATCTCAGGCATAGAAGTCGGTCTCGGCCAACTGATCACAGCCTCAACTTTACTCGGATCTACCGCAATACCATCTCCCGATATAATGTGCCCCAAGAAGACAACCTGTCTCAGCCAGAATTCACACTTGGACAGTTTGGCATACAACTGCTCTTTTCTCAAAGTCTTCAATACAATCCTCAGGTGATCTGCATGCTCAGTCAAACTCTTCGAATACACCAAAATATCGTCAATGAACACAATAACAAACTCATCTAAATAGCTCTGAAAAATACGGTTCATCAAACTCATGAAAACCGCTGGTGCATTCGTCAAACCGAAAGGCATAACAACAAACTCGTAATGTCCATACCTGGTTCGGAATGCAGTCTTCGGAATATCAACGTCTCTAACTCTGAGCTGATGATACCCTGATCTCAAATCAATCTTCGAGTATACCGAAGATCCCTGTAACTGATCAAACAGATCGTCGATGCGAGGCAAAGGATACTTGTTCTTCACTGTTGCCTTGTTCAACTGCCTATAACCAATACACAGTCACATCGAACCATCTTTCTTTCTGACAAAAAGCACCGGAGCACCCCCAAGGAGATACACTAGGTCTGATATATCCCTTGGACAGAAGATCCTCCAACTGTGCTTTCAACTCTTTCAGCTCTATCGGTGCCATCCTATACGGAGCTCTCGAAATAGGAACAGAACCGGGCATAAGATCTATGCTGAAATCAACCTCTCGAACTGGAGGCAACCCCGGAATCTCATCAGGAAAAACATCTGCAAACTCGCAAACCACTGGCAAATCTGCCAATGCTGGGCTCGACTTCAGTAAATCTACTGAATATACAAGAAAGCCCTCTGCTCCTCTCTGAAGCAGTCTACTCATAGTCAGAGCAGATACTAAGGGAATCCGAGATCTGGAACCCTTTCCGTAAAATTTCCACTCATCTGTCATCTCGGGTCTGAATCTGACAATCTTGTGGAAACAATCTACAGTGGCCCTGTACTTGGTTAACATGTCTATACCAACTATACAGTCAAAATCAACTAAACCAAGTACTACACAATCAAGATCAATCTCATGCCCCTCAAACTGAAGCATACAGTGTCTAACAGTAGTCACAGATATTAAACCACTTCCCAACGGAGAAGCTATAGACACTACCGTAGACATCGACTCAACAGGCAATGAATGTCTCAATGCAAAATGTTCAGAGATGAATGTATGAGATGCACCTGTGTCTATCAACACATATGCAGGATAACCGCAAAGAAAACAGTTACCTGCAATGACGTCATCTGGCGCCTCCTGCGCCTGCTCCTCTGTAAGGGCAAAAACACGTGCCTGCTGTCTGGGAGGCTGACTCACCGTCTGACTACCTCCTGGTCTCTGCTGGGTCTATGTAGAGGGTGGCTGGAAGGAGTGTACAGAAGATGCCTGTCTCTCCATCTGTGGCGCTGGTGCTGATGATCCGGTGCTCTGGAATCGTTGTGCACCTCTCTGGGGACAAACTCTGGCGAAATGTCCCTGTTGCCTACAGATGTTGTAGCGTCCCAGAACTCCTTGACACTGCTCCGTCGCATGTCGCCCTCCGCACGAACCACAGTATGCGCCACTATACTCTGACCCCTGACCTCTCTGTCGAGATCCACTCGAACTCGATGAACTACTCCCAGATTTCTTAAACTGTTTGCCTTTAGCCTTCAGAAACTCCTTCTTGCCACTACCACTAGCTCCGCTGTCAAAACGAGGAGGAGGTGGTGGAAACTGTACGGTAGTAGGCTGTGGCGGTCTCTGCCCCTGAACACCGTAGGAAGCCCCTCGCTGCCTGATCAAGCCAGCCTCGGCTCCCTTCGCTCGGTTCAGTGCCTCTGAAAAAGTACTAGGCCGGCCCGTGTTCACCAAAGTAAAGACATCGGGATTCAGCCCGTTGATGAACTGATCGGCCACTGCCTCATCGTTCCCTGCCACATGCGGTGCAAATCGTAGCAATGCAGAAAATTTAGCAACATACTCCTCAATGTTCCACTCTCCCTGCTTCAAATTCGCAAATTCAGCTCCTTTGTCTTTTCGGTAGGAGACGGGGAAGAAGCGCTGATAGAACTCATCCTTGAAGACTTTCCATGTGATGTCAATGCCTCGGTGCTCCAAGGCTCTCTTCGTCGTCAACCACCAGCTCTTTGCAACCTCCTGCAACTGATGCCCTATCAGTTTCACACGTCGCTCATCAGTATAGGCCAAAGACTCAAGCAACATCTCGATATCATCAAGCCAGCTCTCGTACTCTACTGCACTCTCTGTGCCCTTCAGGGTAGGCGGATGGAAGGACTGAAATCTCTTCAATAAGGTCTCCATCGGCGTAGCGGTGACATCCATCTGTGCACCTGATGTGCTACCCTGCTCTGGCTGTGGCATTCGTCTAGGCGGCATAAATCTGATTATCAAACTGATTAGTACACAACGAAAATCATCTGTCTCAGCCCTCCTCCGATCATAGACTCTGATCGAGAATCGGTTCTGATTCAGGCTTGAAATGCTGTAAATCAATTCAGATAATACCACACAACATATAATAGGGAAAGCAATAATCATGCTAGCATCTCAAAAGCAAGGAAGATGACTCGATCTACCCCGCTCATTCTATTCTATCTCAGTCTACAGAACCTACTGCTCTGATACCACCTGTTGTGGGGACCCGGGCTCTAACTCTATTCTTTTGGGATTTAATTGGATCTTTGTTCGAAAATGTGGGTCAAAATTTTGCTTTTAACATTAATTTAAATGTATTAACGAAATCATCACATGTCTCAATAGAAATTAAACAACGTAATGTACATACAAGTCTGTGCGTACAAACATACACTAGTGTTCAATAACAACTACAAACATAAGTGCTACAAGTCCAGTAGGAAACACTAGGAATCCTCCACGCCCGAGATCTCCACGCTATCAACTCTCTCTTCCTCATCGTGACCCTGATCCTGCCCCACCTGTTGCCATGCACACATACAGACACGACAACAGCCGGATAACTCCGGTGAGAACATATCCCAGTATAAAACATGGATGCATGCAATGTCATAATCATGTACAAAAGCATAGAATATATCAAGTAACATGAATAAAATCTAAACATGTAGAAGAATACAAATCTGTATTCAACATTTAAATCTTGACTCGACTCATTTCTAATCTAGGGATCCCGGTGTGAATAAGACGGTCTGTTACCTACCCAACCACTCGGGGCAACGGTACGTCTTATTCCTAGACTTCGGTCAACTCTGTATCGAGGGTCTACACATATAGCAAATCTGCTCCTATGCGTCGATACACCGAAACGTCTAGTTTTTGGCAAGTCTGCCAATCTCTCCTATCTCAGGACTCGAATATAAATAAATAAACAAGGCATTACATAATCAAATGTAATAACAATCTAGTATGTGATTTAGGGAAACTCGTATCAAATCTGAATCGAGTTGTGCAATCCCGTGACCACATGAATTATACCTTTCTTGTCGCACTGTCTGTCGAGATCTTGAATCAAATGTCAAACCTGTTACTTCAAATCTGAAATGGCGATATACAAATGTTCTATATCAAACCACAACTCAAGCAAATCTTGGAATAGTCAATAATCAGTCTTGCTACAAATTGACGACATAACGGCGTATTCTCGCAATACCGATCAACTCAAACAATAATACACAATCATAATTCATTCCCAACAACTCATAATCTCATCTACACCTCAATCCACCAGCTAAAATCTGTAAAATCTTCACATAATACATGCTGGAATTTCGAACAAAAGCATACGATATCCGAAAATCAATCTGATAACGAATCTACGATGCTCGATATACCAAGAACACATATTTCTAACAAAATCATAATTTCCCCAATACATAGATTTCGAACCATGCTGAAAAGGAGATATACTTACATCCTTTTGAAGCTAGTGAAGCAAGGAACTCAAATCTATACTTGGACTAGAATTTGGATGGGTAAATCTTGCACAAAATGATTTCTAAGCCATGAAGAAATTGAGATATCTAAGCTTGCTCTCGGTTCATCCTTGCTGAAAGTGGAGCAGAGTGATTCAGCATCAATCCATATATATATATACATGCCATGTGTCAACATTAAAATCAAAGGTGGCAATCTCGCATGCAGACCGCGGGTGCGGTGTCTCAAGAGCGCGGGTGCGCTATGCTCACGGCGAATTAATCTAACATTGCAGCACCTAGACCGCGGGTGCGGCTCTTGCATGACCGCTGGTGCGGTCTCAGCACCGCGGGTGCGGTCTTGCACGCACCGCGGGTGCGGTGTTGCTTCGCACATTTCCCTCAACTTTCTGTCACCTACACCGCGGGTGCGGTAGTCTTAGCACCGCGGGGGCGGTGTGGCTTCGGCCATGCTTCAAAAATTCCACTCTAAATGTCATGCATTACCATAGCTTCGAGTCAACACAACATCAATGACAACCGATAATTCTCGAGCCTTACATACTATATACTATTTTGAACAACCAATGATTGGAACTTACCACAGGATGATAAATATCGGAAAATTGGAAGTTCATATCAAGGAATTCCTAGAAAAGAACCAGAACGACTAGTTTTTGGGCTAGAGTTTCTCGAGGAACACAAACATTGGAAACATCTAGAAAATGGTTTGAAATTCATGACAGATGATAGGATGTAGAAAATTCAATGACCACGAGCTCATTCTCGATATACATCCTAGAAGGTATGTTATAAGGTGGAATATTTTGTTGTTTATATTAATTCGGGAGCTGGAATCTATATAGCAAAAAAGAGAGTTTTTCCAATAGACCAGGAAGAAGAATTACCTCATAATGCTGGATGAGATTTCTCTAAAAGAATCTTATTATTATGTAAAGGGATTAAAATGACATAAATATGAATTGGAGTTGCTGGACAAACACCTTGGTACAAGGAAAAAACACTACCAGATTATTTCTCATGATACAAGAGATGGTGGCAAACTTTATGTTAAAATTTTATTTTTGATATTGTGAGTATTAAATAGCACAAAATATTCTTTCAGATTTCTTAACAAGAAATAGCCAGCGGTGATATCGATGCCATAATAAAAATGCAGAGGCATTTGAGCGAATACCGTGAAATGCTTCAAAAGGAGTTTAACAAACTTGCCCTAAATGCAAAAGTTGTGATTAGGCTTATAACAAGAAAATAAGAAAATGGTCTCTGATCGAATTACTGGCTTATAGTCGATTATGGCCTGTAACGCAATGACCTATCCTTGAAGGCATTGTGAAGCCAATGGTTTCCCAAATAAAGAGTTTTCGAGTACAAGACTATATACATGTAGCAGGGATTCAAGTACCCCTAGCACAAGTGTTAAGTCAGTATCATCTCTAGATGAATTGGCTAAAAACAAAAATTGAAACTACAAATCTTTATCTCGAGTTTTCAAGTCACCTTTCACCTCTGGGAATGAAAAGGGAGAGATCAGCCTTAGAATTCATATAGACAAGGGTAAATCTAAGGTTGATACTAATGAATCTGCATTTTCTCCATTTCAAATTTATCAACAGAACTGGGAGAAATTGAAAAAAAAAATAAGCAGTAACCCAACCATAATTTGGGTTGATGTAGCTCAGGGTATGGATGAAATCGAATTCATATACTAAGGAGTTCAAGGTATGGTATGATTTTGAAACTCTTGCTTTGGTTTATACTATATCACCCAACTTCCCAGAAATCTCATGATTACCAAAGTGGATAAAAAAGTAGTGCACGAGACATGAATAAACAATGATTATTTTTCCAAATGAGATATTCTAGAACTGTATTTTTCAGTACAACACCAGAATCATTTTATCAAGCTTAGGAGATCAGATATAAACATCCAGAAGTTAATAAAGGTTCCATTAGAGAATGAGACATCCATTCTCTTCATTTACTGGAGACAATATCTCCATCAGAATAGCATAAGGTTATGGGTCTATCTAACCGAGATGGAAAAATTCAAGTTTCTATATAAGTTTTATTAGAATTTTGTAAATGAATCTTTTCTGTTAAACACCATGATAGGAAAAAAAATATAAGTTTTGTAGAAGATATATTTTTTTTAAAAAAAAGAAATCTTCTATAGAATAGCAAGCTGTTGGAGGGCATAGAAACTCGTCGGAAATTTTGTAACATGGCTCATGTGGAAAAATAGTTAGAAAGCATCTGCCCAGAATACCCAAAACGCAGAATGCGGTAAAGGTTTTCAACCCAGAATGGACGGAAAGCATCTTGAAATGATAGGACCAATTGGTAAGGGAACACACAAAAAACAATTTCCTCGGGAACCATACAAAAGCAGAAGATGCCTCGTAAAAGATAAAGTAGGAATTCGATCTAACAACTTCTTTAGTGGAAGATGAACCAACACTAAAAGACATTTCCATTAATTAGTGGAGGATGAACCATTCAATGACCCATAAAGACAAGCCACAAACTAGTGGTTGACCAACACTCATAAAATATTGTCCGTCACAACTGGCAAGAATAATTCACAAGATTTGAATTCCGGATTTCAAACCACCAATGCTTTTATAAATATCAAAATAGAAGGAAGATGAATGAATCATTCAACCTTTTCGTTTTTCTCTAAAAATAAATTTGTAATAGTTTTCTTTATTCGACGTGTGTTGTAATTCCCGCTAACTTAAGTAGCTAAAAGGTTTCTTCAACTCTAAAGGAGGTTACTTTTAATAATAGTTTGTATGTTTGAATAAAAATACTAAGGCTTATTGCCCATATCATGTATTATTTTCAAATTGAACAGCTTTAATATACACTATGAAATAAGAAATGAAACAAAGTTGTGCTAAGGTGCTGGCGAAGGAATCTACATTGGGAACCATCTGTTGCGACTGCTTGGTTAAACTCTGAGGAGCAGTCTGTAAAACCTGGTGAATACAACCCGACGACACTACGATCAAAGAGGTAACATGTTCAATTTATTCTACTGAAGCATGATGGGCCATTAAAACAAATAAAAAAATTTAATCAAGGTATATAGGCTAAAAACCTTATGTAGTTGTATATCTTTAGGCTATATGTCTTTAAGAACATGCTCGAAAGATATAACAACATCATATACCAAGATTAAAAAGCCCACGGATAATTTTGCAACATTTTAAATTAAGTAAGAAGTTTAAACTAACTTTTAAGGAATGATGGAGTAAAACCTAAATGAAACTAGGATATAAGTATTTACTTACAATTTTCTCTTATTATATAACATTGACATTACTTATGTATTATTTGATGAATTTAAGTGTATTTTGATGTATTTTTAGACTCGTTGGAAAATAAAATTTTGTACCAAAAATAATGAGGTAACATTTTTTATTGTAGATTATTACAACTTGTTATTATTCATAAATTACAGAATTTAAATTAAAAAATGTTAACGAGTGTACCTTTATGTGTTTAGGGCCTCACAAAAGTTTTCAAAATTTCATACCAAATATTGTACCCAAAATACCGGTATTTGCGGTATGGTAACTTTGGTATTCTGAAAACTTCGATATTTCTCTAAGCCATGTTCTTCGTTGAAACTTCTCTAAATATTTTTAACTAAAACCCAAAACTAAATAAGACCAACACAATACACTTCTATCCACACACTTAGCAACACCACCACCAATCGAGAATTTTTTGAAGAAATGAATGAGATTCAATGAGACAATGCAATAAATGAAAGTATCAGTTGACACAATGATCACTATAATAGATTGTATGTGAGCTATAACTGATGCCTTAGATGATCTCCAGAATTAATTTGTAACGTACCGTATTTTTACTACTCAAAATTTGCGGAAGAATTAAAAATTTTCTTAAATAAAAACGTGGGCATTCAAAATTCGATAAAATTTACTGTACGTCTCAACAAAGATCTAAAATGGAGTTTGACAAAAGTATTTGAATATTTTCATAAAGACCTAAAAACATGGCGGTCCTCGGGTTTAGCCTCCCGCTCAGTCCAAGCCTGCTCCTTGGTCCCCACCTCCTGTCTCCTCATAAACATCCTCACCTGCATCGATCAAGTCTAGTGAGTCTAAAGACTCAACACGTATAAATTGGAAGTAACAAGTACTACATAATAAGATCACACACAACTTTAAAATAGGACATACATACTTTAAACTTGAACTTGCAAGATAAAACTTGAACATACGTACATACATACGTAGACGTGCCATAAAATTTTCTTAAACATGCTTGCATACTTGAACATACTTAAACATACATAGCTTCATCATTTTGCGTTGAGGCATGTTTCAAAGCAAGTGACCCATAACATAATTGCCTGATCAGACTAAACCACAATATTGGGATGACAGAGACGTATCCACTGCCACATACATGAGATTCCTGTTCATAATTTAACGGGCTGATTGGTCCATATTCATAATTTAACGCTTTCCAGTCTCGATCTAAACTCGTTCATAATTTAACGGGCGGATTGGCCCCCGTTCATAATTTAACGCTTTCCAATCCTCAACATAATTTGGTCACAAGACATTTAGCATACCTTAAAAACTTAAAATATTTACTTGCACGTCAACATACTTACTTGGCGTTGAGGGATTCGTTGGATTTCATTTGGGGCCGTTGCTGCACATACTAACGTAATTACATGTACTTACTTACCTTTCGTAGCTTAGACGTAGGTACTCGTGCCCACCACCGAAGTAATTAAATATCTTACGACATTCTAGATATCTCACGACTTGACCTCAATAAATTATCGTACTAATCCATGACATCGAACCTCGAACAATCTCTAAAATGATGTGTGAACCTTTTCTAAAAATAAAAGACATGCACTTACTATTAAAACTTGAAAAGAAGAAAGAACAAAATATTTGGACAGAAGGGGTGGCGCTCGGGCGGTAAAACTTGACCGCTCGAGCGGCAGGGTCCGCGCTCGGGTGGTAACAAATTTCCGCTAGAGCGCCGAGGTTACTGGGAAGAACATTCGGACAGAAAGAATGGCGCTTGGGCGGAAAAAAGTTACCGCTCGGCCGCCGAGCAAACTGGACTCCGCGACTCATAAACTTATACTCTCCAATTTCGATTA
Source organism: Primulina eburnea (assembly GCF_022965805.1). Classification (NCBI taxonomy): domain Eukaryota; kingdom Viridiplantae; phylum Streptophyta; class Magnoliopsida; order Lamiales; family Gesneriaceae; genus Primulina; species Primulina eburnea. The sequence continues at coordinate 123,361 of NW_027330987.1, forward strand.
CACTTACAATGATCAATGCCTCGAGACTCATCCTAGGACACTATGATCCATACTCGAATCCATAAAATGTCTCAAACGTCAACGCACTCCAAACTAGAAACAAATCCGTAAACTCAAATTTTGACACCAACTCGTTTCCTACGACTTCTAATACATTCAAGTGCCTATCGACACTACGCGACATATCAAATAACATCCCAACATCATACTAAGCACATCTAGACGCAACAACGATCACCCGTCGATTCCCAACGAAGCCTGCAACAATAAAATCTCAAGAACACATCAATACATAATTTTTTGAAAAACGCAGTTTGAGCAGTCCCACGAAAAACGTCATAACTCACTCAATTTTTGTCCAAATATTTCGAATTTACTGTCAAATCGAAGGTATCAAAAAATTCTACAGTTTTCACGGAAAATTTTTCTCAGAATCACAACCGAAAAATCTCAGTATTTAAAAAGACAATAAAAACAAGTTTTCAGATCTAAAATTATTTCAAAACTGATCCAAACCGATTTCCGCTCAAACGACGAACGTCACACATGAATTTTTACGCATAAAAATGACACAACACATAATATGACGAGATCGATGCAGAAATAACAGAATATACGTGCCTTTGATATTTAAAATACCGTAACGACGATACCGAATCGGAGATGGTGCGAGGATTGATCCGGGACAAAAGTGGCGCTAAAATCTTTGAAGAAAACACACGAAAGTTTGCTAGACAATGGAGAGGGAAGGGGCGGCTGCAAGGTTCTTAAAAACCTAGGTTTTCTCCTCTAAAAAATAATAAAATCTGAATAATGAAGTATGTGGGTGTTAATCGGTTTTTAGTGTGTGTAAAAATGTGTAAGTGTGTGTGAGTGTATAAAACGTGTGTGTGTTTTAATTAGGAGAAATTATAGCTAAATTAACTAATTAAAATACTAATTAAAGGTTAACACACACTAATCTAATCAAACTCTTCAATTAAAATAATTACACACTAATTTTAAAAGTTTTAAACTATTAAATCCACTAAATAAATGAATTAGGATTTAAAATGCTACACTTAAAAAATTATTTGAGAAAATGCCCCAACCTCAACTTAAAATAAAATACCATATTTTAAATTGCCAAGAATCGTCCCCGATCTTTTCCTCGATCCCGCCTCGAATAATCTCCTGAAACATGAAACTTGGAGAACATTTTAACGTGCATCACGTAGACATTAAAATAATGCAATTAAATAAATCATGCACTACTAAGACTCGTTTTAAAATTAAATAAATGCTTTAATAATTAAATAAAAGCATGGGTTATACGCGTACTGAATTTGGGCACTACAGTTCCTCCCCCACTTATAAAAATTTTGTCCTCGAAATTAAGTCTTACCGAACAACTCCGGGTAGCGAATCCTCATTTCTGCCTATGACTCCCAAGTGGACTCTTCCACTGATTGGTTTAGCCACCGGACTTTGACTAGCTTAGTCACCTTGTTTCGAAGTCTCCGCTCCTGCCTGTCTAGGATCTGGACGGGTCTTTCCTCATATGACAGATCTGGAGCAAGTTGCAACGGCTCATAACTCAACACATGCGAAGGATTATCTAGATACTTCCTCAGCATTGAGACGTGGAACATATTGTGTACCCCGGCCAGATTCGGCGGAAGAGCAACACGATAAGCTAGTGTCCCAACTCTGTCAAGAATCTCAAAAGGTCCAATAAACCTCGGACTCAGCTTGCCTCTTTTACCAAATCTCATAACTCCCTTCATGGGCGCTCTCTTTACAAAAACGTGATCACCTACGGCAAATTCGAGGTCTCTTCTCCTCTTATCGGCATAGCTCTTTTGGCGACTCTGGGCGGTCTTTATTCTGTCTCGAATCTTGACCACCACATCTGCAGTTTGCTGAACTATCTCTGGACCAAGTTCTGCTCTTTCACCAACCTCATAACAATGAACTGGTGACATACACTTCCTTCCGTACAACGCCTCGTAGGGGGCCATACCTATAGATGCTTGGAAACTGTTGTTATAGGTAAACTCCACTAGAGGTAAATTTGATTCCCAAGTCCCCTGGAAATCGATCATACATGCTCACAATAAATCCTCCAAAATATGAATCACTCGCTCAGACTGGCTATCTGTCTGCGGGTGAAAAGCTGTACTGAAAAGCAATTTCGTCCCCATGGCTGCATGTAAGCTTTTCCAAAAGGACGATGAAAACCTCGGGTCCCTGTCGGACACAATAGAAACTGGGATTCCATGCAACCGAACTATCTCCTTGATATAGAGCTCTGCATACTACGTCACGGAGAAAGTCGTCTTCACTGGCAAGAAGTGTGCCGACTTAGTGAGTCGATCCACTATAACCCAAATAGAATTGGATCCCCTGATTGACCTTGTCAAATCAACCACAACGTCCATTGTAACATTCTCCCATTTCCACTCTGGGATGGGGAGTGGCTTAACCAATCCTGATGGTGTCTGATGCTCTGCCTTCACCTGCTGACAATTGAGGCATTCAGACATAAATATGCGGATGTCTCTCTTCATTCCTGGCCACCAATACAAAATCTGTAGGTCCTTGTACATCTTGGTACCTCCTGGGTGAATAGAATACGGATATGCGTGTGCCTCTGTCAGAATATCCTCTCTGATTGAATCAATACTAGGCACCCACATTCTACCTCTGTATCTCACAATACCATCTGACACTGTGTAGAGTACACTGCCCTTGGCTTCATCCTTCAGCCTCCATTTCTGTAACTGCTCATCTGAAGGCTGACCTGTACGAATACGGTCAAGCAAGGAAGATTGAACTGTCAGATTAGACAGCCTTGGAGCTCTGCCATTGCGATAAAATTCTAAATCAAACCTCAGAATCTCAGATTGAAGAGGTTTCTGCACTGACAACTGTGCAACAACTGTCACTTTATTGCTCAAGGTGTCTGCGACAATATTATCCTTTTTCGAATGGTAGCTAATCTCGCAGTCATAATCTTTCACCAACTCTAACCACTGTCTCTGTCTCATGTTCAGTTCCTTCTGCGTGAAGAAATACTTTAAACTCTTGTGATCGATAAATATCTGACACTTCTCGCCATACAAGTAGTGTCTCCAAATCTTCAACGCAAAGACGACAACGGCTAGCTAAAGATCATGAGTCGGGTAGTTCTTCTCAATATCTCGCTGATCCTGCTCTGCAGTCAATGCTCTAGATACAGCGACTACATAAGTAGTATGGCTAGCAACTCGGACATCACGGCGCAAGATCGGCCGCAATCCATCCATGAAATGCCTCAGCTTACTCTGGGCATCATTTGCTATCAGGGGTACGAAATGACACCCCTTCTCAAACTTCCTCACAAAGTCTGCCACGCTGCTGTCTCCCTGCCGCAACGACATAAACTCCCTCGTCAATCTGGACCGTACTTCCTCTGTAAAGTATTTGGAGTAGGACACCTCCTTGAAACTATTCCAAGGCAGCACTTGCAAGTTGATTGCCACGGACGCACTCTCCCACCATAATCTGGCGTCCCCTGTCAGAAGGAATGTGGCACACCTGATCCTATCTGCATCGGTCAGTTCCATAAAATCAAAGATTACCTCGATGTACTTAATCCATCCTTCAGCTATCATCGGGTCAGTGGTACCCGAAAACTCTTTTGGGTTCATCCTCCTGAACCTCTCATATACTGGCTCTGGCCTGGGCCTCGCCCCAGCATCCACTGCAGCCTGGTTTCCCGCAAACTGTGCGAAGAACTGAGTCATTCCTGCAAGCATCTGTGCCTGCATGTCTGGAGGTAGAGGTGGAGGAGCGTCTCTTCTCTCCTCTTGAGGCTCTCTGTCCTCATCCCTTGCTTCACGGTCGATCACATGTCTACGAGGCATACTGTTCCAATAATTTACCCAAAACGTAAACCCAACATGCATGAACATGATATCAACGACCTAAGATGAACGTACTTCAACTTTAAAATATGCACATGCTGAAATCAGAGCTTAATTCTTACTACATAACATAAATTTGAAACCTTAAAACTTACAGAATTGAGGTGTGACTTCGTGAGCTTCTTGCGACTGGCAGTAGGCATAACCCTTTACAAGAACACCGCTCTGATACCAACTGTAACGTACTGTATTTTTACTACTCAAAATTTGCGGAAGAATTAAAAATTTTCTTAAATAAAAACGTGAGCATTCAAAATTCGATAAAATAAACTGTACGTCTCAACAAAGATCTAAAATAGAGTTTGACAAAAGTATTTGAACATTTTCATAAAGACTTAAAAACATGGCGGTCCTCGGGTTTAGCCTCCCGCTCAGTCCAAGCCTGCTCCTTGGTCCACACCTCCTGTTTCCTCATAAACATCCTCACCTGCATCGATCAAGTCTAGTGACTATAAAGACTCAACACGTATAAACTGAAAGTAACAAGTACTACATAATAAGATCACATGCAACTTTAAAATAGGACATATATACTTTAAACTTGAACTTGCAAGATAAAACTTGAACATACGTACATACATACTTAGACGTGCCATAAACATTTCTTAAACATGCTTGCATACTTGAACATACTTAAACATACATAGCTTCATCATTTTTCGTAGAGGCATGTTTCAAAGCAAGTGGCCCATAACATAATTGTCTGATCAGACTAAACCACAGTACTGGGATGACAGGGACGTATCCACTGCCACATACATGAGATCCCCATTCATAATTTAACGGGCTGATTAGTCCACGTTCATAATTTAATGCTTTCCAATCTCGATCTAAACCCGTTCATAATTTAACGGGCGGATTGTTCCCATTTCATAATTTAACGCTTTCAAGTCCTAAACATAATTTGGTCACAAGACATTTAGCATACCTCAAAAACTTAAAATTTTTTCTTGCACGTCAACATACTTACTTGTAGTTGAGGGATTCGTTGGATTTCATTTGGGTTCCGGTGCTGCACATACTAACGTAATTACTGGCACTTACATTCATAGCTTAGACGTAGGTACTCGTGCTCACCACCGAAGTAATTAAATATCTTATGACATTCTAGATCTCTCACGACTTGACCTCAATAAATCATCGTACTAATCCATGAAATCGAACCCCGAACAATCTCTAAAATGATGTGTGAACCTTTCCCAAAAATAAAAGACATGCACTTACTATTAAAACTTGGAAAGAAGAAAGAACAAAATATTTGGACAGAAGGGGTGGCGCTCTGGCGGTAAAACTTGACCGCTCGAGCGGCAGGGTCCGCGCTCGGGCGGTAACAAATTTCCGCTCGAACGCTTAGGTTACTGGGAAGAATACTCGGACAGAAAGAATGGCGCTCGTGCGGCAAAAAATTACCGCTCGGGCGCCGAGCAAACTGGACTCCGCGACTCATAAACTTATACTCTCCAATTTCGATTACACATACAGTGATCAACGCCTCGAGACTCATCCTAGGACACTATGATCCATACTCGACTCCATAAAATGTCTCAAACGTCAACGCACTCCAAACTAGCAACAAATCCGTAAACTCAAATTTTGACACCAACTCGTTTCCTACGACTTCTAATATATTCAAGTGCCTATCGACACTACGCGACATATATAACATCCCAACATCATACTAAGCATATCTCGACACAGCAACGATCACCCGTCGATTCTCAACGAAGCCTGCAACAAATAAAATCTCAAGAACACATCAATACATAATTTCATGAAAAACACAGTTTGAGCAGTCCTATGAAAAACGTCATAACTCGTTATCCAAATATTTCGAATTTACTGTCAAATCGAAGGTATCAAAATGTTATACAATTTTCACGTTGAAAGTTTTCTCAGAATCATGACCGAAAAATCGCAGTATTTAAAAAGACAGTAAAAACGAGTTTTCAGATCTAAAATTATTTCAAAACTGATCCAAACCGATTTCCGCTCAAACGACGAACGTAACACATGAATTTTTACGCATAAAAATGACACAACACATAATATGACGAGATCGATGCAGAAATAACAAAATATATGTGCCTTGATATTTAAAATACCGTAACGACGATACCGAAGCGGAGATGGAGCGAGGATTGATCCGGGACGAACGTGACGCTAAAATCTTTGAAGAATACACATGAAAGTTTGTTGGACGATGGAGAGGGAAGGGGCGGCTGCAAGGTTCTTAGAAACCTAGGTTTTCTACTCTAAAAAATAATAAAATCTGAATAATGAAGTGTGTGTGTTAATCGGTTTTTAGTGTGTGTAAAAACGTGTAAGTGTGTGTGAGTGTATAAAACGTGTGTGTGTTTTAATTAGGAGAAATTATAGCTAAATTAAATAATTAAAGGTTAACACACACTAATCTAATCAGACTCTTCAATTAAAATAATTACACACTAATTTTAAAAGTTTTAAACTCTTAAATCCACTAAATAAATGAATTAGGATTTAAAATGCTACACTTAATAAATTATTTAAAGGAAATGCCTCAACCTCAACTTAAAATAAAATACCATATTTTAAATTGCCAAGAATCGTTCCCGGTCTTTTCTTCGATGCCGCCTCGAATAATCGCCTGAAACAAGAAACTTGGATAAAATTTGAACGTGCATCACATAATAAGTCATGCACTGCTAAGACTCGTTTTAAAATTAAATAAATGCTTTAATAATTAAATAAATGTATGGGTTATACGTGTACTGAATTTGGGCACTACATAATTAGATCGAAACCTTTACCCACGAGCTTTAATGGTGGATGAAAATTCTTGCAGAGTTACGGTGGCCACAAATTAGGTCCTTATATGATATTTATATAGAAAATATCAAATGGTTTAAAATATTGAAGATTCGGGCCCATTCAGATTTGTCGTAAACATTTGTCTGTGTTTATTTTCTTGTGATTTGTAATTTGTAAGTGTGTGCTAGAGAGTACATGTTTTCTATCTTTTACTGTTATCGTCTTAAATTCTCTGCCAAAACAGTACAACATACATTTAACTAATGTGCGTTAGAAATCCGATTGGCGTGCTATTTAGGGTCTAACGAGTGCAAAAATTCTTTAGTCTGATGATGAAAACTTTCCAGAGCTTTTGTCTTTTATACTTGATTGTTCATGAACAGAACTAGTCACTTGTAGGTTTTATAGAACCAAGAAACTTAGGATCTGCTAGAGTTTCTAATAAGCTTGAGCATCATCAAGTGAATGAAATCTTTGTGATTTTGAGAACTTATTTGGTCTTCTGAAATGGTTTATAATCGTACCAACATATATAAAAGGTACTCACACTTTTAAATACCTTTTTCAACTCATGAACAAAGCATATAAACATAAATACATGTAAAAACTAAGGAACAACTCGAGTAATTGTCATCCATAACAGTTATGTCTGGATAAGGACAAGTGTAATTGCAACATGTATGCACAATGTATCATTGTCGCTTGTCTTGGGACGTTGCCAAGTGTCTTTCAGCACATTGTAATCATCCAAGCCTATCTGAACACGCCCCAAAATGTGTCTGTGATATGCCTAACTCAAATTGCCTTGATTTTTCCAACCAAGCTCAATGCTACCAACATTTTTCTGCATCAAATAGATCCTCCCAATGTGCTAACTAATTCATATACTTAGCCGACCAAAATATGACTACGTTGTATAGAATATAACTAAGTTTTAGGCACCAACACTCACTTCATGTTACTCCGCATTCACGCCATTAAATCGAGCCAAACTTTAAGGGTCTAGCAAACCACCCCCACTAGAATAGCTCGATGTTCTTGTTGAAGCCTCTAGCGAGCCTGAATTTTTTCATACATAGCTATTTCATCTTCAAATTTCCACCGATTAACATTTCGGATCCAAGTAACATCTGTCTCAGAATCATCTACCCACCGGAATAAGTCTCACCGATTTTTCTTGCTTTGACCCAAAACTTTGTCATTCAAAATTCGTTCAAGTTTTCTATCAAGCTCATACCGAACAACCGGTGGGGAACGACTCATTTGCACTCGTGTATGATCTTCCTAAAACTTCTTCAGATAACTAATATGAAAAGTTGGATGAATCTTCAACTTATCAGACAACTTCAACCTATATGCAACCTTCCCAACTTTAGTCATATTTTCAAAGGGGCCATCATTTCGAGGAATCAACCCAAGATGCAATGTCTTGGCACTAAATTTCTTCCAAATTTGAGAAGTTAGTTTCAGCCGAGCTCGTTCACCAACTTGGAACTCAACATCTCTTCTTCCCTTATTCGCATATTTTTTTGTTATGCTTTGAGATTTATTCAAGCTATACATTGCTTCATCCAACGAATCTTGTTTTTCTCTAGCAAACCGATATGCATCCAGACAATCACTGCAAATTTTCTGCAAAGGTACTTCAAGAGGCATTGTTGGATGAAAAATGTATAGCAACTCAAAGGGACTCAAACCAGTAGCCGATGAATTATGAAAATTATATGAGGATTGAGCCACATCAAGCAAATCTGTCCAATTCCGCTGACTCGAAGTCACATAATGTCTTGTATATTTATCCAAAAACTGATTTATTTTCTCTGTTTGATATCCATTAGAGTATGATTGGCAGTAGAAAATTTCAAACAATTCAAGGCACATCAAGCAAATCTGTCCAATTACCCACAGTATCTGTGATCAACACAAACTTCCTGCCAAGCAAGTAGTGTCTCCAAAATTCTAAACAATTAACCACTTCCATCACTTCTTTCTCATTGTTCGAGTATCTCACTTCAGCATTATTCAGTTTCGGAAATGCAAAGAAAATGGGGTGTCTTTTTGCATAAGAACCCCACTCGATTAACAATATGACGCATCGGTATATACCACAAATGTCTTATCAAACTCAGGAAACTTCAACACTGGTTCCAACACAAGTTCCTTCTTGAGAGTCTCAAATTCTTGAGCACAATGCTATTTAATGCCTTTCTTCAACAAGTCAGTCAAAGTGCAACAATCCCAGAATACCCATAATGAAACACCGATAGTAATTTTTCAATCCCAATAAATAACTTAAAGATGCTTTTTCGTTTATGCAGAACTTTAGGGGTCATATCCTTTCTTTGGAGCATACCAATCAACAATTGCTTGCACCTTGATTATATCCATGTAAACCTTTCCATAGCTTAAAACATTCTCAAGAAAGTAATCAAATCCGAACGGATTTCACACTTATCATTTTTCACATACAATTCATATTCTCGAAGACGCGAGAATACACCATTCAAATTTCTCAAGTGATCTTTCATGAGCATTTTTTAATTCGAAAAGCATCACAAGGAATTCATAAAAATCGTACCTCTTATAGCACAAGTCGTCTTTGCCTCATCTCCTTCAGCAATCCGCACCTGCCAATAACCTGATGGCAGATCAATCTTGGTGAAATATTTCTCTCTTGACACGTGGAATAGAGTACCTATTTTTTATAGTAACCTTATTCAAAGCCAAGTGATCAATGCACATCCTTAACGATCCATCATAAGAACAATGACGAACAAAATGGAGCCTTAGAGTGCTGAACCGTTCTACAATCAAACATATATGTTAATTGTTTTTTCAATTTAATAAGTTCAGCAGGACTCATCCGATAAGATGCCTTTTCAGCTCCACTGCACCCTGTTCCAACTCGATCTAAGAGGAAAATACTAAGGCAATTACACGAGCATTATGTCACGAAATTTCTGAAGCAAATCAGCAAATGCATCAGTCATTTCTTGGTAAAAATTAAGCTTAGTTTCGACCACAACAACAAAAAAAGTAACATCACCATGCTCAAGCCTTTCTCAATTTGTATGGTTGCAATGACCCAATTTATATTTTGAATAAAATATGAGTTAAACATGATTGAGAGGTATTTAAGCATCAATAGGATTGAAACCACATAAGTGTGTTTGGAACTTCCGAAAAGTTCGAGCCATCCAAACCTGCATTGCCAATACGACAACTTATGTGTCAAAAGTGCAACGACGCGTAGCAATTCAGATCTTCTGAACTCGAAACAGGACCATCCGAACCCACACGTCCAGTTAGATATCAAAACGAGTATGATACGCCGAAGTATAAGCAGTTCAGACCTTCCGAACTCCACCTTTAAATAGGCCATTCGAAATTCAAAATTTGACATGAGTTTCATGATTTTTTATCTTGTTTCCAATTTATATTTTAGTGATTCTGAGCAACATATATCTAGCCATACAAGTTACAAAACATATCCTGGAGTGGCGGCATCATTTGGAGTGATCAGTGAAATAATAATTTCCAAAGGGATAACTACAGATGCGGGAACAAGCATTTTATGATTGCATTCTCTTGTCTAGAACCAAAACTTAGGATTGTTAGACCAATATTTAGAGGTACTTAAGTTCGGACTGAGATTACCCACTGAATATGCATTTTTATGTGTTGCAATTTATTTGTCTTTATGATTCATGTTCCTGTCATGATATTCGGATGCATTGCATCATCACATTTTGCCGGTATCCTTTAAGATAGTCTTGTTGTATGGTGTCGATAATTCATTTTCCTTCGTGGACAATGGGCATCGAGAGTCACAATGGCCGAAGGGTCGAGCAGGCTCTGGTGACCCAAGAAATTTGAAATCCACGTCTTATATTGATTATGTGAGCCAAGGGACCCTTACCTAGAGTTGATCATAGACTACACACTCAGACGCCTCTAGACCGAACATGATGTTTCAAATTGATCCCAAATACCAGTACATGTTTCATGCATTGCATATAATTTTGTATACTCATATATCTGGGTGATTTGTTTCTTACATAATTTTTTTTTCATCTTGGATGCCCTATTTCATGGAGCAGGTCTCAGGTTGGAAGGTCGAGGCAATCAGGGCAATGGCTAGGAGAGACCAAGGTTCATCATGAGGTTTATTTTAGTTGTTATTTGGCTTTATGGATTATGTTGAAAATTTTTGATATGGTTGTATAAAATTTGAGGTTTTTATTTTAGTTCTGATGGGGTTTTATAAATCGTTTAAGTTATGTTATGTAACGTACCGTTCTTTTAAACTATTTTAAAATTTGCGGAAAATTAAAAATTTTCTTAATTAAACAGAAACCTTCAAATTGCGATAACAATAAACTGATCATTCAAATATTTGCAACGAAAAGATCACAAATAAAGGTTGATAAAAACACTTGTTTAAATATCGTAAATAATAACGTGAAATCAGAGTATTTTAAACGTTGCATAATTTCTTAAAAACATGGGCGGTCCTCGGGTTTATCCTCCTGCTCAGTCCAAGCCGGCTCATTGGTCCCCACCCCTCGTCCTGAAAGTCGTCATCACCTGCATCGATCAAGTCTAGTGAGTCTAAAGACTCAACATGTATAAACTGGAAGTAACAAGTAATATGTAATAAAGACACATGCATCTTAAAAATAGAGCATATATACTTGAAACTTGAACGTAATAGCATAAACATACTTGAAACTTGAACGTAGTAGCATAAAAGTAGACGTGACATCATCATAAAACTTTTCTTAAACATACTTGCATCATACGTACTTGAGCATACATAACATAATTTTGCGTAGAGATATATTTCAAAACAAGTGACCCATACATAAATGTGCCTGATCAGACTAAACCACAGTACTGGCATGATAGGGAAAATCCACTGCCACATACATGAGATCCCCGGTCATGCTTTACAGGGTGGATTGGTCCCTGGTCCGCTTTCTAATCCTGATCTAAACCCGGTCATGCTTTACCGGGTGGATTGATCCCTGGTCATGCTTTACCGCTTTCCAATCCTGATCTAAAACCGGTCATGCTTTACCGGGGTGGAGAGGTCCTCGGCCACGTTCACCGACTTCCAAACCCGTTCATAATTTGGTCACAAGACATTTAGCATACCTCAAAAATTTAAAATATTTTCTTTTGCACGTCGAACATACTTAAAAACGTCGAGGGCTTCGTTGGAACATTCTGGACATGCTGCCATAACAACAGCAGCAAGGATTCAGGAGATCCCAACGAAGCTTGCAACCAAAGCTTCAAGAAAACATTAAAAAAACGCATTTTCAGAAAAGTGCAGTTTGAGCAGTCCCACAAAAACGATCATAACTCACTCATTTCTTATGCAAAAATTATGAATTTACTGTCAAATTGAAGGTATCAAAAATTACTACGTTTTATATGTTGAAATTTTTTCAAAATATTTACCGAAAAGTCGCAGTATTTAAAATGACAGCAAATTCGTGTTTTGAGATCCAAAAATCGTTTCAAAAGCGATCCACATATTTTTTTTGCTCAAACTTTTGCATAACATGCACATGCTTTCCGTACACTACAATCAAAATAATTACTATGATAAGATCGATGCGAAAAAGGAAAGAGTATGTTAGACATGAATTTTATTGTGGCGATGATAACTAAGACCAGTAGACCAGCAGACCAGAACAATAGTATAACTTATCAGTAACTGCTGATCTACTATAACTAAACCAGTAGAAAGGGATAACAATACAAAATCAGTAGAGAACGTTTTCTACCGTTGTTATCTTAATTGTTACCGTTAAAGAGTTCCTAGTACTAGTATTAATTGCAGCATTAAATACTATACGGAGTCATTTAATGCACTTTACCCAATTAAGTATAAAACAAGACTGATTGTTTTATAGCTTTTCTGCAGGAACTACTTTCGGTAATAAAGCTGATTGTATCAGTTATCTGAAGACATACTCTGATTGTGAACGTTGAACTCAGTCGATTATATATACTTGGATCAAATCCTTGTTCGACACGACACTTCGCTTATTATCATTCTTCAAGGAACAAAGCTTCTCTCTTAGACGAATATCAAAATTCCTTGAGCATTTAAAAAGTTCAACACAAATAAAAGTAGCACACGCTTCATAGCTTATATCTGATCTTTTGAAGATCATCTTGTGCTACTAATTCTTACACTCTTCACGATCTTTACATTATTTATACTTTGTCAGAAGAGTCTGTAATCTGAAAAGAGTATTTTCAGAACTTTGCGTTTCGCATTTTTGTGAGTTGAGAAACTAAGAGTTTCAGTAGGCTGAGGTGTAAGTCCTTCTGAAGTGGGTGTGTACAAGAGTTGTACTGTAATATCCAAAGTCTTTTAGTTATACCTTCTGGAAACAGAAGAAGGGGAGACGTAGAAGAGTTTATCTTCGAACTTCCATAAACAACTGCTGCCTACTGTTTTATTGTTTTTCAACTACTTCATCATATTGTTTCCGCACATTTTATTGTAATCAGGTGAAAGTATTCGCACAAGATCAACTACTATCCTTAACAGGATTTTAGTACCTCATCAGAACGAAAAACGAGTAGAGTTTATTCACCCTCCCTCTAAACTCAACTTCGATCCTCAACAATTGGTATCAGAGCGGGTTATTCTTGTTTGTGAAAAACTACAACAAATGGCACACTTCAGCAAAATCCCTATGTTCTCTAAAGAAGATTTTGACGACTGGAAGATCAGGATGCAAGCTCATCTTGCAGCACAAGTTGATGACATGTGGTATGTCATCACAGATGGTCCACTGAAAATCTTAAAGCCTAACACAGCTGTTGTTGTTACTAACGGTGCACCACAGATGGTCGAAAAATCAAGAAGTGAATGGACCAGTGAAGATAAGAAAAAGACCAATCTTGATAATGTGGCGAAAGATATATTGTATAAAACTCTCGACAAGAACACTTTCAGCAAGATTAAAATGTGTTCTACTGCAAATGATATTTGGGAAAAGTTCATCCAGATATGTGAAGGAAATGAGCAAACGAAAGAAAACAAACTGTCTGTAGCAACGCAGAAGTTTGAAAATCTGAAAATGAGAGCTGGTGAAACTCTAAATGAGTTTGATGAAAGATTCAGTAGCCTGGTCAATGAGCTAGCTGCTCTGGGTAAAGAGCATAGCAACAGAGAAATAGCCCTCAAGGTGATGAGAGCTTTACCCAGAGAATGGGATGTTAAAACAATGGCTATGAGAGTATCCAAAGACTTGAACAAATTGGAACTGCACGACTTATTTGCAGATCTGAAAGCCTACGAGTTCGAATTGGAAGTGAGAAGTGGAGAAGAGCCTTCAAGCCTACCCACCAAGGCTCTTGCTGCTACTGCTACTGCTACTGCTTTTACTGCTACTGACTCTACCTCTTCTACTGCTGCTGCAGTTGTAACTTAGGCATTACCTGCTGTGATCATTGACAATACAATGGAGAAGACTGCTGAACAAATTAGTAGTGATGCTATGTCCTTATTTTTAAAGAAATTCTCCAGGTTCATGAAGAAGAACCATCGAACCTATCAGGGTCCCAATCGCAACTTCAAGAAAGATTCACCATCTGGTGATATGGGATGCTTTAACTGTGGAAAGATAGGTCACTTCATTGCTGCTTGTCCTAAACCAAAGAAGGATGACCAAAAGAGAAAGGATCACAAGAGGAATGACAAAAAGTCCAGAAGAGATCGAAAAGCGATGATTGCCGAAGAAAGCAAATCTAAGTGGGCGGACTCTAGTTCTGAGTCATCTGACTCAGAAAGTCATTCCAGTGATAGTAATGCAGAAGAAGTCAAATGTCTAATGGCGGACAATGACTCAACCTCGACATCTGGAGAGGTATTTGATTTTGACTCTAATGAATTTACACGAACTGATTTGATTGATGCACTACATGAAATGGTAAAAGAGTATTCCAGACTTTCTCAATCATTTGAAGAAGTTGAGATTGAAAATCAGAACTTAAAGAATCAGAACAGTAAGTTAACTTGCTTGCAAGTAGACAGCTGCAATGATTTACAAGTTAAGATGAGTAAATTAATAACTGAGAATGAAAGAGCCAAAGCAGATTACCAGAAGGTGCTTTCTGAAACCAGAAGTTGTCGCTACTGGTGAATGCTTGGAATAAGTCTTCTGTTTCATTGGAAAAGATGCAAGAATTACAAAAACAGTCAGGAGATAGGAGTGGTCTCGGTTTTTGTAATAATGAAGGCACTTCTGAAACGAATATTAAGCCAACACTGGAAATATGCAAAGGGAAATACATTCACTTTGTGAAATCCAGCGTGGTACATGAACCAGAAGTACCTACTGCTTCAGTTGAAAGGAATGTAAATCTGACGAACAGAAGAATGCACTATGGTCTGGGTTACGTTAAACCTAAGGAAAAAGTTGACCAGAGTTCTAGATTCAGAAAAGAATTCAACTCTGGAAGACAACATCCTATGAAGGTTAAAAACTACCAGTACTACAACTCTAAACCTGTTCAGAAGAGATACAGACTGAAAAACAGAAACAGAAGGGAAGAACAACATTTTGTTATGTATACTGTTAGAAATAACAGACCTTCTGTTGCACACACATCTTTGGATATCCGAAGTACAAAGTCACCAAGAATTGTACAAATGTGGGTTCCCAAAGGACTGATAAGGCTTGGACCCAAATAGATTTGGGTACCGGATACTAAAATTTGTGTTTGCAGGAACAGCAGAAGGAAGAAGAAATCAGTAACTCTACATGGTATCTGGACAGTGGATACACATGACTGGACAGAAAAACCTACTTTCTGAGATAGTGAGTTGTACTGGACCAAAGATAAGTTTTGGAGACAACTCAAAAGGTAGAACCATGGGTAAGGGTAAGATTATCCATGGTAACATCACTATTAATGACGTGTTACTAGTTGACAATCTTTGTTACAATTTAATCAGCATTAGTCAACTATGTGATAATGGTTATTCTGTAGCTTTTCAGAAGCATTCATGTATAGTTAAAGATTCTGCTGAAACTACTGTGTTAACCGGAAAGAGAGAAGGCAACACTTACAGAGTCTCCTGGAACTCAAATCATGTCAATACTCCTGCATGCTTAGTTGCTTATCTTAGCAATAAACACTGGCTATGGCACAAGAAATTGAATCATTTGAATTTCAAGTCAATCAATTATCTCAAGAAGCAGAATATAGTTGATGGATTACCTGATATTAATTTCGTTAAAAATCATGTTTGTTCTGCTTGTCAGCTTGGGAAACAGATAAGATCCAGTTTCAAAACCAAAGATAGCAAATCAACTTCAAAATGTCTGGAACTACTGCATATGGATCTATTTGGTCCTATCCCCATCATGAGCTTAGGGGGAATGAAATATACTCTTGTTGTTATTGATGATTTCTCTAGATTCACTTGGGTAATATTTCTCGTAGCAAAAGATCAAGCCAGTAGCCTCTTGATCAAGCTTCTGAAAAGGATTCAAAATGAAAAATCTACTACCATCATTAAAATCAGAAGTGATCGGGGTACTGAGTTCACTAACAAGTATCTTGAGTTATATTTGAATGAGCAGGGGATTCATCATGAATATTCAGCTGCCAGAACACCTCAACAAAACGGAGTAGCTGAGAGGAGAAATAGAACTCTAAAAGAAGCAGCTATAACAATGCTAGCAGATGCAGACATTTCTCAGCGCTTCTGGGCTGAAGCAATCAATACTGCTTGTTACACGCAAAACAGATCTATGGTCAACAAAAGACACAACCAGACTCCTTATGAAAAATGGAAAGGGAAGAAGCCCAATGTATCTTATTTTCATGTGTTTGGTTGCAAATGTTTTGTACTAAATAATGGCAAAAATCATTTGACTGCATTTGATTCTAAATCAGATGCTGGAATATTTCTTGGTTACTCTGCTGTAAGCAGAGCTTTTAGAATCTTGAACAATAGAACTCTTAATGTTGAAGAATCGATTCATGTTGTCTTCGATGAAGATAGCAGTGCTGAAATTTCAACATATCTGATTTAAGTAACAGGTTAGACAGGATTCACTTGAAAATTGATAGTGAAGATGATGTAGAAGCAAATACCAAGGATCTTCAAAATCCAGAACCAGACATACCAATAGTGGAACCAGAAGTACAGAACTTGGATCTACCAATACCAGCAGAAGATGTTCAAGAACCTACTACTGGTTCTGTAGAAGACAATCTTAACATATCAAATCAGGAAGATGTCCATTCAAATCCATTTATCTGGAGAAAATCTCATCCTCCATCATTGGTTATTGGTAATCCAGCAGCGCCTTTGAGAACCAGAAGGCAAATGCTTAATGAACACATGCATGCTGCTTTTATATCTCAGGATGAACCAAAGAAAATTGAAGAAGATCTTCTGGATCCTAGTTGGATTGAAGCCATGCAAGAAGAGCTGAATCAATTCAAACGTAATGAAGTTTGGTTTCTAGTACCTAGACCATCTCACCAAGCTGTCATTGGAACTCGGTGGGTATTCAGAAACAAACTAAATGAAGAAGGCACAGTGGTGAGAAATAAAGCTAGATTGGTAGCTCAAGGCTTCAGACAAGAAGAAGGCATAGACTTTGATGAGACTTATGCACCAGTAGCAAGGCTCGAAGCAATCAGAATATTCTTAGCCTTTGCTGCTTTCAAGAATTTCAAAGTATATCAAATGGATGTGAAAAGTGCTTTTCTAAATGGTCTTTTACAAGAAGAAGTATACGTCGAACAACCTCCAGGTTTTATCGATCATTTCTCTCCGCATCATGTATTTAAATTACACAAAGAATTATATGGTTTAAAACAGGCACCCAGAGCATGGTATGACACTCTATCTCAGTTTCTTATTGATCATGATTTTACCATCGGAGCAGTAGATAAAACTTTATTTACTTTAGTCAAGAATAAGCACATTCTTTTAGTACAGATCTATGTTGATGATATTATTTTTGGGTCAACTAACCCCAAATTATGTGCAAAGTTTGGAAAATTGATGCAGGATAAATTTGAAATGAGTATGATGGGATAATTAACATTCTTCCTAGGATTACAGATTAAGCAATCAGAGACTGGAATCTTTATAAATCAAGCCAAGTACACCAAGGAGCTTCTGAAAAAGTTTGGAATGGAAGCATGCTCTGCAGCTTCTACTCCAATGAGCTCATCTATTAAGCTTGATAAAGATGAAAGTGGTATTCCAGTAGAGGTAACTCAGTATCGAGGTCTTATTGGTTCATTATTATATTTAACTGCCAGTAGACCAGATATCATGTTTGCTGTTTGCATTTGTGCTAGATTTCAATCTAATCCCAAACAATCTCATTATATTGCTGCTAAACGTATTTTGAAGTACTTGAAAGGAACTCAAAATGTCGGCTTATGGTATCCCAATGATTCATTGTTAAATCTTATTGGATATTCAGATGCTGATTATGCAGGTTGCAAACTAGACCGAAAAAGCACAAGTGGGTTTTGTCAATTTCTTGGTGATAGGATGATATCCTGGTTTAGCAAGAAACAGACTTCCATAGCCACATCTACTGCAGAAGCAGAATACCTGGCTGCTGGAAGCTGCTGCTCTCAGATACTGTGGATTCAACAACAATTAAGAGACTATGGGATTCAAGCCTCCGAATCACCTATATTCTGTGACAATACCAGTGCAATTGCACTCACACAAAATCCAGTACTTCATTCCAGAACGAAGCACATAGACATCAGACATCACTTTATTAGAGATAATGTGCAGAAGAAGAACATTCGTCTGGAATATGTTTCTACTGATCAACAAACAGCAGATATCTTCACGAAACCCTTACCAGAGAATAAGTTTTCTTACTTTCGTAATTCTCTTGGTTTGATAGATTTAACTTGATTATTTTCTGTTAACTTAGTTAACTTTTATTCTTACTCGCTTATTTATCGTATTGAACTAACAGTAAGATATTTGCAGAAAAGCAGAAGGAAAGTCAGATACGTAAATTGGAACTTTATTAGAAACCATTTCAGTACATTACACGATGCAAAAGTAAAAACAGTAGATCTTCAATGCTATTTAACCAGTAGCGTTACATTTAGCTTTTGTCTTCAGTAATAGAAGTTCTCTATTATTTGCTTGCAAAGTACTTCAACAGGAACAAGAGAATACAGCAAGCTCAAGGCCTAGAAAGAATCTAGCAAGCTTGGGTCTTGTCAGCACTAATGTATTTTTTAGATGCCTTACAGGGCATCATAGAGGATTTCAGCATCATCAATCCACCAGCACTCTCTTATTGCAATAGCATGCTTCTGGAAGAAATCGATGCTACATTTCAAACTCAATCGAAGCAACAGATCTACCTGACTGTGGAAACTACAACTCTAGGAGTGTATTTCAAGGATCATTACGAAAATAATGATACCCTCAAACTTCTCTCTGGACAATTTTGCTTCGACTCCTAAATCAAACTCTAACTCTCTTTTTACTTGAGTTCTCATTTTTGAAGTTCATCTGTTTAACTTCGTTCAAGATATGCAGATATTTATAGAGGGAACAAAGACTCTTGTGAATCGCAAGATTGCGACTGCTCATTTTCAACGGCTCAGATTGAGAGATGGCCAAGAGTCACTTGTCGCAATTATGACCACTTATTAATTGCATTTACCGAGGGGGAACAGTATTTTAGTCAGACTAAGTGTTTGACACCTTTTCAGAAAACAGAGAGAATGTTTGTCTTTTCGATAAAACTTGAAGTCTGCTGGTTTTTGTCAAAGTGCTCAAATATTTCAGCACCCTGAAACTTCCAGCAGACGTTATCATAAAATGACAAATCCTCTTCTGATTTTTTTTAGTAACCGTCTGGACAGCACGACCTTTTTCAAAATTTTCAAATCATTCGTATTTCTGACAGTTTCTGCAAAACTTTTCAAACACTCAACCAAGAACATACTGACACGTGTCCTTATGTTTATTTGACGGCTGTATATCTATTTCAAATTTCACCTTTTCACCTTTACTGTTTCATATCTATCGCTATTCAGCTACTGCTTTCTCTCATATCATCTCTAACTACTGCAAAGTTTATCCAATTTTATCTACATACAGAAATGGCTGGAGCATACACTCTTAACGCTTATCAAGTTAACTTTGCTTCGGTTCTCAACATCAAGGATGCGAATCTCATGAAAATGTTTCAGGATATTGAAAACTCGGGACTCCGGAAATTCCTGGAAGCACCACCAGCTATTTACAAAAATGCTCTTCTGGAATTTTACGCTAAAGCAACATTGCATGAAGGAAGGATTGTTCATACTCAAGGAGATGCATCTATCTCTATTGATGTCGCACACTTAGGAGCAACCTTCCTCCTTCCACTTTCTGGTACGTCTGAACTCTCTGATATTTCCAAGACAGATATTTCTGTTGCACTTAGCTCTTTCTCAGCATCTGGAGAAGAAGTGTCTCCTTCTTGTCACAAGAAATTGCTCAAAATAGAATATCAGATTCTGGCCGATATTGTGGCTAAATCTATTTTGATCAAAGTTGGCACCTTCGACAAGTTGACAAAGGAGAAGGTTCAAGTAATGAATGCCATCACTAAGGGGATTAAGGTGGACTGGAGTCATTTTATTTTCAGAATTATGAAGGATATGGTTGTCAGGAGGAGTTCTGGTTTTGCTGTTCAGATCAGCGCTTTGCTCAAGGATGCTGGTTTTGCCTCTACCAGTGATCTAGATGCTACTTCAGTCACCATGATTGATGCTGCAAATGTACTGGCTTTAAGGCCTAAGCCAACCGTGACGGAGTTTGTTGCGTTGAAGAAGGAAATTGGGGAAACTGCTTCTGAGGCTTCAAAACCTCAAAAGAAAATTTCAAAGAAACGAGTGGTTATTTCGACGGATTCAGACAAAACAGCATCAGAAGAGTCTGCTGCTCCTGTTCAACCAGCAGTGCCAACCCCAGCAAAGAAGAAACCGCGCACCATTCTTAAGATTAAGAAGACAGCAGCACTGTCTGAAATTGAGAAAGTACCTATTCGACAGGTCTTTCCAGAAGCGGTTCCTTCTGCTCGATCAACTGCTTCTTCGACTGCACATGCTACTGCGTCTGTTTCAGCACCATCTACTGCTACTGTTTTTAAGCCAACATCTGGAATAGTTATTCGAGAACCAGCAAGCGGGTCTTCTGCTTTTCGACCCATCGTGCCTATTTCATATTCTGTCAAAGGCAAAGGGAAAATGGTTGAAGAACCACTTATTTTGGGTCACAAGACCACTGTCACCACCGGAGTTGATCTTCATCTCGCCGAGATTGTGACCTCTGCAAACGATGACATGCGTTTCTTTGATGAATGGCATACTGTCCGACTATTCCACTCTTTTGCTTACTTCAAAACAAAAGGGAATTATGGCAAGATGATGAATGCAGAAAAGAAGATTTTTCAGCTGGCAAAAACAGAAAATGTCGTCGAGGCCTTGCGAAGAAGGAATTTTATCCTCGATCAGCTGAAATGTCAGAAATTAGAACCGGTTCTGAAAGTTCTTCAATCAAATTTTGATCCTGATGTTCCTACTGCTGTTCAGGATCAAAATGTTATTATGATTCTTTCTGACAGATTAAAGCAGATGAGTGAGCACCTTCTTGCTCAAGAACAAGGCTTTGGAGAGCCTATTGTCTATCATGTTGGCCTTGTCCCAATCTTTCAACAGAATCAGACAATTGAGGAAAGGACTACAGCCTCCCCAAAGGCTGCTACTCTTAGTACTCCTGCATCTCCGACTAGGCCCATTCAGCCATCATCACTATTGTCCGTGCATGAACTGGCTTTGGTTGAGGAAGTCATTGAATCGATTGTCCCTTCAGTCTCCACTACTCTGGAAGCAGCACCGGCTATTTCATTGCCCCCTTCAGGTTCTCCTAACCCAGGGCAACATATAGCAGAACCAGATGCTACTTCTTTACTGCCGAATTTAGAGATGTTTTCTGCTGCTCATCAAGCAGAAATGAACTTTCTTCTGGAACAGCCTTCTTCACCTTCTACTGAAGCACCATCAGATTCACAGGCTGTTATTGCACCAATGGAAGAAGCTTTGGCCTCTGACTTGGCCGTTCCTACTGAAGAAATTGCTCTTCCCATGATTGCTGATGAACCTACTGTTTCTGCAATTCCAGCAGAAAACACAGCAGACCCTGCTCCTTCTACTGCCTTGATGGATGCTAATCTTGTTTCTACTGCGTTGACGGTCTCTTATCCTGTTTTAACTGAGACAGACTCTCGTCTTTCTGAGATTAAACAACGCATTCTTGCGCGAACTCCCTCCCCGGAATCAGATGCATTTAACCTGGAACATCAGATTGAGTCTCTACAAACCGAACTCAACAACATCTCTGCTTTAGTGAAACGTATATCTTGTGAAAACATTTCGGAATTCAGTGGTGCTCAATCTTTCAGAGAACGAATGGGCAAACACATCTATAACACTAAGGAGACCATGGACAAGATGTATGCTGAAACCGTCGTTTTCAGACAAGCTATCTCGAGAACTCACAGCACCATCATGCTTGCTCAAAATGATATACTCACTCGAGTCACTGATCATGATGATCTCTTTCGATCACTGTCTACTTCTGTGGAACTTTTGGATGCCAAGATTGACTCTCAAAATCAATCTATCACTGCATTGGATAATCGCATCTCTTCTCAGACTCCGTATCTGGAGATGCTAACCGATGGCATTCAAAATATTTCCGGCAGACTGAATGACCTCTTTGCCCATGTGGTTGCCGCTGATGCCAAAAAGGGGGAAGATAGAGGAGATAGAGGAGATCAAGCAGGAGCTAGGCAAACAGAAGATGAGGCTGAACCTTCTAACAGAAGAGATCAAGAACCTCAGAATGAAGAAATCATTTACAGGGATATTGGAACCGATTGATTTTTTTTTATCTTATTACTTTATTGACATTATCCGTTTGTTTAAATGATTATCTGTTTTACTTAACGACTTTCTACTGTTTAGGTTTTGGCATCACCACAAAGGGGGAAATTGTTAGACATGAATTTTATTGCGGCGATGATAACTAAGACCAGTAGACCAGTAGACCAGAACAATAGTATAACTTATCAGTAGCTGCTGATCTACTATAACTAAACCAGTAGAAAGGGATAACAATACAAAACCAGTAGAGAACGTTTTCTACCGTTGCTATCTTAATTGTTACCGTTAAAGAGTTCCTAGTACTAGTATTAATTGCAGCATTAAATACTATACGGAGTCATTTAATGCACTTTACCCAATTAAGTATAAAACAAGACTGATTGTTTTATAGCTTTTCTGCAGGAACTACTTTCGGTAATAAAGCTGATTGTATCAGTTATCTGAAGACATACTCTGATTGTGAACGTTGAACTCAGTCGATTATATATACTTGGATCAAATCCTTGTTCGACACGACACTTCGCTTATTATCATTCTTCAAGGAACAAAGCTTTTCTCTTAGACGAATATCAAAATTCCTTGAGCATTTAAAAATTTCAACACAAAGAAAAGTAACACACGCTTCATAGCTTATATCTGATCTTTTGAAGATCATCTTGTGCTACTGATTCTTACACTCTTCACGATCTTTACATTATTTATACTTTGTCAGAAGAGTCTCTAATCTGAAAAGAGTCTTTTCAGAACTTTGTGTTTCGCATTTTTGTGAGTTGAGAAACTAAGAGTTTCAGTAGGCTGAGGTGTAAGTCCTTCTGAAGTGGGTGTGTACAAGAGTTGTACTGTAATATCCAAAGTCTTTTAGTTATACCTTCTGGAAACAGAAGAAGGGGAGACGTAGAAGAGTTTATCTTCGAACTTCCATAAACAACTGCTGCCTACTGTTTTATTGTTTTTCAACTACTTCATCAGATTGTTTCCGCACGTTTTATTGTAATCATGTGAAAGTATTCGCACAAGATCAACTACTATCCTTAACAGGATTTTAGTACCTCATCAGAACGAAAAACGAGTAGAGTTTATTCACCCCCCCTCTAAACTCAACTTCGATCCTCAACAGAGTATACATGCCTTTTGATATTTAACGTTACCGAAGCGACGACACCAAAGCGGTAATGATGCGAGGGTTGATCTGGGGCGAACATGGCATGATTTTTCTTGAAGAAAACTCAACGAGAATTGCTGAAAAATTTGAAGAGAAGGAGACGGCTGCTGGTACACTAGAACCCTAAGCTTCTTACTCAAAGAAATGAAGTGGAAGTGAAAATGAAGCGTGTGTGTGTGCGCATAGGCGTGTATGTGTGTGTGAGTTTTGGTATAAAAATGGTAACGTGTGTGTGAGTGTTAAATAGGGGTAATTAAGGCTAATTATGTTAATTAAATAAATAATAACCAATTACATGCTATTAGAATGCTAATAATATGCTAACCCATTAATCACTTTACTAACAATCTCGTATTTAAAAATTAAAATATGCAATTGATAAACCTTAAAAATTTTAAAATCTAAAAATCACTAAATAAATAAATTAGGTTTTAAAATCATTAAAACTAAATAAATCATTTGAAATGTCCCAATCTTAACTTAAAATTAAAATACCACATTTTAAAAATCGCCAAAATCGTTGCCGGTCTCTCTTCCTCGATCCCGCATCGAATAATCGTCTGAAACATGAAACTCAAGAAAACATTTTAACGTGCATCACAAAATCATAATTAATTTAAAATCATGCGTTTGAATAAATCATGCATCTCTAAAATCATTTTAAATTTAAAGAAATGATTTAACAATTTAATTAAATGCATGGGTTTTACGTGTACTGAATTTGGGCTCTACATGTTATGTTTCCGTTGTTTAAGTTTTTGAAGATGTTTTATTAATCTTTATTATGTATACGTGTTAGTTAAATGTAGGCGGCCCAGGTAAGGACTCTACATTAGCCGAGACTAAACTGAACTTATTTTTGGAGGCTTGAACCACAACATATGATCCTTTCACGAAAGAAGAACTATTGACTTCCAAAATCAATAATCCACACAAGTGTAGACTCACAACAATTTGAACTCCTACAAAAAATTCATTGCCATGAATGACCTCAAAATTATCAAGCAGGACAACCATCAAACTGCACTATCCCAACCAACTTCCAACCCTCAAATCCACATTGGTAAAGCCTTTGATAAACTTTCTTGTGAATTCACGACCTTGATTTGACTTGAGTGCTAGATTAATTTCAATCCCAAATTCAAGACTTCCCTTTCAGGGAAATTTTTTTGGGTTGCACTAGTGTCCACCATGTTCATAATCACCCTACCATTGATGTTTTCACATACATCAAACCTTTAGATTGACTAATAAGGCGGCACCCAACCATGGGAAAAGATTCACCATTCAGAGGTCCTTCACTGTTCTGATTAGTTTCCTCCTCAACCACCAACAAAGGCAATTTTCCCTTATTTGGATAGTCTCTTATTTGATGATCACCACTATATATCAACCACCCACGCTTCACCTTATAAAAGGTGAAATTTTTGTTGGTCTCTTTTGTTATGCTTTCACAAAATTTCTTATTTGTTTTCTTCCAAAAATTTTCAGATTTGAAAACTTAGCATTTCTTTATAATTTTAACATTTTCTCTTATGAACAAAACCAATGGTTTTAAAATAGATCAACCAATATGCAACTACAATGGAGAATAGAAAATCCTTCACCCATTGCCGTCTCAATTATTCTTGGGCCTAAGGTTGCAATCATGCAAGGAAATTGACAAGAGAATATATTTTTCTGACATATAACTGGTATTCAACACCAACGGTCTAAAAATCATTCACATAGTCATGAGAAGTTCATGTATGTTTCAAATTTCGGAGGGGCTACCTGGCAAGCCACGAAATATTCCTAGGCAGAAACCACTCTTTCAATTCACGTTTCAGGTTCTCCCATGTTTCAATCGTATCACGGTTTTCACTTTTATTATTAGAAAAATGAGCCTGACACCATAACTTCTCATCCTCGATTAAATACATGCTTATGATGAATACTTTTTTTTCTTCAGGAACTTTGGCCACCTGAAAATAATTTTTCATATCCCCCAAGAATTTCTCCATCTCTTTGGCACTACATTTTTTTAACAAATATCTTTGGAACATGGACTTTAAACTTCGTTGAAGAAGACACAATCCTGTTTGTTCCACCAACCTCTTACTTCAACATATTCATCTCAAGTTTAAACTAATTTGTAAGGGATATTACTTGACATATATGAGTTTATGTAATACCAGTAGTGTAAGATTGTAAATTTGTATTTTATCAGAATTAAGTGTTGTGTTAACTGTTACAACATTTAAGACAATATGCAACGTAATATTAAAGTTTGTAACACAAATTGAATTTAAATAAATAGATTGGTCATGTCACGCCTTGACACCGGCGTTTTTTAACAATCACACAATCGAAACAACAAGCTTTTTTGTAGTACAATGTAAACCGAAACCAGTTTATAAATCATAATTCAAATGAAATAACGATTGTTTTTACAATACCCAAATCTCAAAAACGACATAGTTTAATTGCGGAAACGTAAAACTAAATTAAAAGTTCAACTTAATCTAAAATCGTGAAGTCTCGCGTTCACCAGCCCCAAAACTGGTCTGATTCCTCCTCCTCGATTTCCTCCTCGGATTTCTCTGGGACAAGTTGTAAGGGGGGTGAGTATTTTGAGAAATACTCAGCAAGTGGGGGATATCGAACACAACATAAAATTTTTTACAACATTTTCAAAAATAACACATAAATACAACATGCTTTTCATAATCGTAACATCATATTCATATCATAACAACATTGCGATTTTTCACCTTTAACGGTTTACTGACATCAGTCCCTAAGTAATCCTCTAAGGGAGAAAGGTCATAAAACGGTTCTATCCCACCGTTAAGGGCCATATATTGGAATTCCACCCATTTTCAGGGAATCTTAAACAGTGCCAAACATAACGTACCAAAACTTCATAAAATCGTATAGACGGGAGACGGTGCTCGACCAAATTTTAAAACCAAAAACAGAAAATTTCTTATGCATAAAACCGAGATTTTTAATTTTACAAACAAGCCCACTTACAGTGTTTGAATGCTGAAAAAACTTAGATGCTCGGTTTCGGGAAGTGGATCGTTCCTTGTGCTTGCTCGGACAGTGCTTCGGCTTGATTTGTAGGCTAACTTTGGGGCGACATTCGGGCAGAGTTTCGGCTAGGACAAGTTGCTGGAAATTTCGAAGTATTGCAGCTAGGGGGTCTCGAATTTATGGTGTGGGCATGGCTAGGGTTGATGCAGTATTTATGGGGGAAGATGATGTAGTTAAATATGGTGGCTAAATCATGCCAAAATTGCCTCAAATCTTACAATGTTTGACTCCAAATATCCCTGCCATTCTTGAAAATTCAGCTACCTAAGATAAGAGATTTATTTCTTGATCCCATTACCTTTCATAAATTTCGAAATTATGGTGGCTACGTGTAGGGATTTGCTTCCAATTCCCTTGTGGTTTATTCTTGCATATGATTGTATCTTTAGGCACCACAATCTTTATGCACAACAATAAGTGGATTTTCGAAAATTTCTAAGTCCATGCATTGATTCCTCTAGCCTTGGATGGTCCTTACCAATCTTGTATATCCCCTTGCATATTTTCGAAAAATATGCATGCCTTATTGTAGGTATTTTTGACTTGGCAACAAAGATTCCAACAATTAATTATTTTCCCATATGTATATCTTATTTAATACAATAATCAAATCTTACAAGTTTCCTTGTAGTTATTAATTGCATGACAAAAAAATCGGTTCTTACATCCCTCCCTTTTTATGGGAAGTTTCGTCCTCGAAACTTGGGTTGGCTTGGTCTCTAAACAGGTATGGATATTCCTTTCGCATCTTCTCTTCAATTTTCCAAGTTGCTTCTCGCTCTGTGTGGTTGGACCATTGCACTTTGACCTAGGGAATGATGCGTCGTCTGAGGACTTGTTCCTTGGTGTCCACGATTCTGATAAGGACTTCTTCGTATTTCAGTTCTTCTCCCAAGTTCCCTTCGATCAAGAGTGGTTCTACCTCCAACACGTGACTCGGGTCTGGAATGTACCTTCTCAGTTGGAACACATGGAACACGTTGTGGATCCTTGACATGCTTGGTGGCAATGCCAGTCTACATGCTAGTGTGCCCACTTTTTCCAAGATTTCGAAGGGTCCAACATATCGAGGGTTCAGTTTCCCTGCTGTACTGAATCGTACAACTCCTCTCATAAGTGAGACTTTCACATATGTCTTCTCGCCCACGTTGAACTCTACAAGCCTTTTTTAAGATCTGCCCAGCTCTTCTGTCGGTCTTGAGCTCCCTTGAGCCTTTCCCGAACGATTTTAACCTTGTCCACGTTCATTTGTACTAGCTCGGGTCCCACCAAGGCGTTCTCTCCCACTTCGTCCCAATAAAGTGGTGATCGACATTTTCTCCCATAAAGAGCTTCGTATGGAGTCATTCCAATGCTGCTGTGATAGTTGTTGTTGTAAGCGAACTCAATTAAGGGTAAATGAGTGCTCCAGTTGCTACTGAATTCAAGAGCGCATGCTCGCATCATATCTTCTAAGGTTTGGATGGTTCTTTCCGTTTGCCCATCGGACGGGTAGGAAGTGTGCAGTCTTTTTGAGTCTTTCCACGATCACCTATATTCCGTCGTGGCTTTGCCTAGACTTTGGCAATCCTACCACAAAGTCCATGGAAATGTGCTCCTATTTCCACTCAGTAATTTCTAGAGGTTGCAGTAATCCTCCAGGTCGCTGGTGTTCTTATTTGACCTGCTGACATACCTGACATTTGGAGACGAATTCAGCTACATCTCTTTTCATGCCATTCCACCAGAAATTATTATTGAGATCCCTGTACATTTTCACACTGCCTGGATGGACTGGGAATTTTGACTTGTGCGCCTCTGCCATTATCTCTTGGCGAAGGTTATAGCTGTCGGGCACACACAGTCTTCTTTTCATCCATAAGATTCCCTTTTCATCAATCTGATGATCTTGAGACTTCCCTTCTCTGACTTGATCCTTAAGTTTAAGCAGTACAGGGTCTCTATCTTGGTTTAACTTGACGGTCTCCTGCAGACATTGCTGGGCCAAGAGGGAAGCTAGAGTTACCTTGAATGTGCCCTTCTGACTTAGCGCATCAGCCACTTTGTTTGCTTTAACCGGATGGTAGCTTATGGTCAAATCATAGTCCTTCAGAAGTTTGATCCATCGCCTTTGCCTCATATTAAGTTCTTTTTGGGTGAACAGGTACTTGAGGCTCTGATGGTCTGTGAAGATTTCACATTTAGCACCATAGAGGTAGTGTCTCCAAATCATTAAGACGAAGACAACCGCTGCTAGTTCCAGATCATGAGTAGGGTAGTTTTGCTCGTGCGGTTTCAAGTGCCTTGACGCGTAGGCGGTCACTCTTCCTTCTTGCATTAGTACGCATCCTAGACCGTCCTTAGAGGCGTCACTGTAAATAGTGAAATCTTTATTCTCTGCGGGCAGGATCAACACTAGCGTGGATGCGAGTTTCTCTTTCAGTGTTCGGAAACTCTTCTCACAATCCTCATTCCAGATGAATTTAGAATTTTTCTTTGTGAGTTTCGTCAGTGGCACGGCTATCAAGGAGAACCCTTCGACAAACTTCCGGTAGTAACCTGCCAATCCAAGAAAGCTTCTGATGTCGGTGGCGTTCTTCAGTTTTGGCCACTCTGTAATTGCCTTTTCTTGGATCCACTGACACTCCTTCTTTCGATATCACGGGTCCTAGAAATGACACATTCCTTAGCCAGAATTCACACTTGCGAAACTTGGCATAGAGCTTATTCTCTCTTAAGATTTGCATAGCAAAGTGAAGGTGCTCTTCATGGCTCGTCTCGTAAGGAGAATAGACGAGGATATCGTCGATAAATACCACTATGAACTGATCCAGGAATGGCTTGAATACTCTGTTCATCAGGTCAATAAATGTTGTCGGTGCGTTGGTCAGACCAAAAGGCATCACTGTGAATTCATAATGTCATATCTGGTTCGAAAGGCTGTTTTGGGGATATCTTCAGCCCTGACCTTTAACTGGTGATAACATGTCCTTATATCCAGTTTAGAAAAGACGGAGGCTCCTTTAAGCTGATCAAACAAATCGTCTATCCGAGGTAGAGGGTACCTGTTCTTGATTGTGATCTTGTGCAATTCTCTGAAATCGATGCACAATCTCATACTCCCGTCTTTCTTCTTCACGAAGAGTACTGGAGCTCCCCAGGGGGACACACTCGGTCGAATATGCCTTTTATCTATCAATTCTTGGAGTTGTTCTTTTAGCTCCTTGAGTTCGGCTGGTGCCATTTTGTAAGGTGCTTTAGAGATTGGAGCAGCACCGGGAACCAGATTGATCTCGAACTCCACTTCGCGGTTTGGGACCGTCCCCGAGAGTTCTTCTGGAAAAACATCTGGGAACTCTCTCACTATCGGGATGTCCTCCAGTTTCAGCTCGACTTATTCTCTTACTTCACTGACCATTGCTAGGTAGATGTCTTCTCTGGATTTCATGGCTCTCCAAGCTTGAGATGCGGAAAGTAGTGATTTCCGTTCCTTGGATTTACCTTGGTACACGACTTCCTCTTGATTCGGAGTTAGAGTTTGACTTTTGTTGCGCGTTTTCTTAACTGCTCGCAAGCGCACGATGTCAAGTTATAGTAAAATGTACTTTTGGGTACAAGTGTCGATCCCACGAGGAGTGTGTATAAAAATGTATATCAATTCTTGTAATTAAAATAGCCAAGACTTTATCTAGAAAAATCAATAATCAGATTTGTTTGTTTAAACGAATTAATTGAAAGCAATGAATAAATTAAATCACCGGATTGAGAGATAATAATGAGAGAAAGTATCTAGAGAAATGATTTCACAAAGTTTCCACGACAATCATTCACAGTTTAATTTATATTCCTGAATTCCAATCGATTAATGGCCAAGAACACTTAGATTGTTTTATTCCCCCTTTCCCAAGTGACGAATAAAGTGTATCTATCAACTTCGATTCAATTATTCCTAATTAGAATCTACGTTTCATAGATAAGCGCATACAATGTTCTTACTAAGCCTCGCTAAAGTTATACGCCTTCCGAACGCTATAAACATTCAACGATGTGTCTCTAATGATCTATAACCCTAGTCCCTCTCCCGAGTTATAAGATTAATCAAACAACAAACAATTTATGGCCAGTAAATTGCAGTGCAGTAAACGCAGAGAACACAATTAAACGAAAGCAGAATTCAATCAATAAATAACGGTGTCAAATCATCGTTTCAACAGAGTTACGTCATTCTCCAGAATGAGAGTTTAGTTCATCACGAAATCCAAGAGAAAACAAGACATGTTTGTGATTCTGGACATTTCTACGCAATAAAATAAAGAAACAAAGGAAAAGATAACAAATCGAAGTGTCGTCTCTGTCCCCAGATCCGTCGTTCTTCGTATTTGCGATGGTTCTTCGCACTCTGAATCTCTATCTCCTGTAGGCGCTCCGTTTCTTCGTCTTTTTCTCCTGTGACGGCTGATGATCGTGTGTTTTCCCTCTGCGGCGGCCGATCCCTTCTGACCTAGACGATTCGCGCATTTATACCTTTTCTGGACGCGGCGTGCGCGCGGTGGCGCGAAATGTGGCGCGGAGGCGCGCAAGCATCTGCCATCTGCTGTGTGTTGGCTTGCGCGCGGGTGCGCATGAAGTTGCGCGATGGCGTGCTCCTCTCGGGTGTATGCGCGCGGTGGCTCATGAACTCGCGCGGACGCGCGCAAGCTTCTGTGTGCGCGCGCAGGTGCGCGTAAGCTCGCGCGGTGGCGCGCAAGCTTCTGTCCGAAAGGGTGTCATTGTGCGCGCGGCTGCGCGGAAGTTGGCGCGATCGCGCGCGCATCTCTGTTTCATGCAAAAGTATGGGTGTGCGCGCGGGTGCGCGTGAAGTGGCGCTGGGGAGCGCAAGCTCTTGTCCAGTGACGTGCTCGTGGTCGTGCGCTTCTTAGTCCCCTTGGCTTCGTGTTCGCTATTTTCTCCATTTCTGAAATGACAACATAAACAAATCAAAAAACGCATAATTCTGTTCGAAACAAGCATAATTCAAAATGGATTTAAATGTAAATTAAGTGCAAATCTTGCACTTATCAAACCTCCCAAACTTGAATTTTTGCTAGTCCCGAGCAAAATATAAGAAAAGCTAATAAAGAAGGAATAAAAATACGCAAACTACTAAAGTCATGGATGTGCAAAAAAAAGTGATAATGACCTCCGATTCATCTAATTTCATGTAATTCACGATTTCCCAAGAGTCACGTGTGTGTGTGTTATGTCAATGTTTTTTTACCCCATCGAATGCTCAAATAAAGTTGTAATGCCCCTTTGCCTTACAGAATCAAGAAATCCTCAGTTCAGTTCAGCTTTCACATCATCAACATAAACATTTGCATTCACAGATCACATAGGACTTTTTCGGTGATTATTTGGCTTGAAAGATGATCAACACAAGTATGCCAAAGATGAAATCACAAAATGAGATGCTTGCAAGCAAGTGATTAAGGTCTATACTTGTTGACAATGAGTTTCAGGTATCCATAGGCTTAACTTGAACAACTTTTCTCCACTAGTATATTGGATAAATGTGACAAGGTTAATAGGTCTTGTAGGCTTGTAACGTTAGGCCACGGCTCACGGCTACAATAAAAGGTATGGAATTCAAAATTTGAGAGAAATAATCAACTCTTCATCAATTTCACTCTTTTTCATTTTCTTTTTCATTCACCATCCACTTATTATTTTCTTTTCATTCATATCTTTCATCTCCCTTATATTTTTCTTTGATTGAACTTTTTCTCTTTCTTTTTGTCTATTTTCAACTCCCTCTTTGCTCACTTCAATTTTTTTTTTTTTTCTTTTCAAGGAGCTTTTGAATCACTACACCACCAATGAATTTCTTTCTCTCAAAATCAGGTAGGAAAATAAGTGTATCGGCTTCATTAGGTAGTTGTTGTGGGATGTAGAATAGATACAAGTGGGGGTTGATTGTATGTCATTGACACACACCACTTGATTTTTTAGTAAGCTCAAAATGGGACACTAGGGATATTTTATGTTCATTTGGTAGGCTCGAAGGCTCAACGGTTTCAAAGATCGCCTAAATCATTCCTATGTCACATATTATCCGTATTTCGCCTCGAAAAGTGTTCAAACAAGTTCTAGACTTCCGTCAATCCATTAGTCAACTCATACACACCAATCACATGCAATCTTCAATAAAAATGATATATGAAATAGGTGCACGAAGAAAATTTAAGCATCTCAATTAACTTGAAGCTCAAAGGGCTACAATTGACAATAAGCACAGAACACAGGCCCAAGGATATTGCGAACAATTGCCTAGCTCATTCCTATGATTGCAACAGTGTCAATCAATGTCATGCAAGAATTACCAATAATCAGATCTCCCTCATCCGTTTAGCATCACAGGCATGCAACTTGTCTCTAAACAACGATAATATCAACAAACACGACAGTGCAAAATAATTGTGACTCCTAAGTTATCATGAACACATATAAATTTCAGGATCGCAATTCAGTTTTCATCATCGGTCCCACATTTTACTTATCCATGACTCTACCTAACAAATATAGAATGCAAAAAGTAAATAGAAACTAAATTAACTACTGAGCAAAATAAAAAAAATCATAAAAATTCCAACAAACAATTTGTTACCCCCCAAACTTAAAGTATGCATTGTCCTCAATGTATAGAAATGAAAAACATGACAACACATACCTCGCACCCGAGGGTCAGAACTCAGGGCTCGAATCATCATCCCCAGATCCTTCATCATCATCATCCATCGGCTGTGGGTACTGTGGTGGCCAGGCTGGTTGTGGTGGGTAAGGAACATCCTCGGGTCCAGGTGGGAACCGCTGGGCAAGTGCCGATGTGAAATCCATCATGTAAGACATGAAAGTACTAGTAGTCTGTCGGTGTTCGGCCTGCTGTCGGCGCTCGACCCGCATATCCTGTTCCAGTCGGAACATGCGATCTCCCAAACTTGATCGAGGGATTGATGGTGGTGGTGGTGGCTGGCGTGCTCTGGCCCTCTGATTATAAGCTGCCCTAGCCCGTTGCCGTTCTATTTCGTCTCCAAAGCGCGAACGCTCTACTTCAAATACTGTGATTGGGCTCTTGGCTTTCAGGACCTGTTCATCGGTGCCCCATTGCACGCTGGCATGAAGACAAAGGGCAGTGATAGTATGTGCGCAGGGAAGGCTGACGGTCATGAGTCCCGTGCCAGCACGCATAATATAGCTGTGAATAAGCTTCCCAAGATCGACGGTTCTCCCAGTCATGATGGCGTAAATCAACGCCACTTTGTCTTTTGTAATTTCAGTCTGATGGGAGGAGGGCATGATCCGTGATAGAATAAAAGATGCCCAACAACGTGGTTTACGGCGTAAATCAGATTTTTTTAAAGTGACTGGGGAGCCCTGATTCAATCGCCACTCTGCACCCTCGATGCCTAAGGTGCTGATAATCTCATCGTAGTTCATAGCCCCCGTGATCAACTCAGTGTACCCGTCATTTTCAAACTCCGGCAGATTGTAGATTGCGTTAATAGTGGCCGAATCAAAACAGACGAGTTGCCCTCGCACCAAAACTCCGTATTCTTCATGTTTGATTCTCAAATTCGCATAGAATTCACGGACTACGGATATCACAGCGTCTGGTGGAGACTGAGCTATATCCATCCACCCTCGTCGCCCGACCTCTCTAATGAATGCACAGTCGGGGTATGTCATATCTAGCCCTCTTTCTGGAATAATCGACCTAGACAAGGTGCTCTCATATACCCGAAAGGCTTCCTCGTTTCAAAATTTGTGAGCATCGTAGGAACGAGAGGAGGAAGCCCCATCCTTTGATTTTTTACGAGGTGCCATGATTATCACTTGGTATCAACAATAATAATCAACAAATCGAGAGCACAATTCCACCAACACAGCTAGAATTCTGAAATTTATCCCCAAACAATAATATTGTGGAAGGAGCGGTACCCTTACTTGAAGAAAACGACTAGAGAGAACACAGGCGTGGCGGAGGCGGCGGCTGAGGAGTGGCGGCGGCAGAGGGGCGGCGCGTTGGGAGGACGGCGGCGGCGCTAGTGGTGGTTGCTTGTGGTGGTTGGGTGTGTTGAAGGAGGAGTGTTTGTGGTGTTGAGGTGTGAGGGAGGTGGAGAGGTAAGTAGATGGTGGTGTTGGAATGAAAATTTGTGAGTGGGGGAGGAGTTTGATTTGAGAAGGAGAGTGGATTTGTGAGGGGGAGGCGGCTGAGTGGTGAGGGAGAGAAGAATTTAGGTTATAAAATCGCGAGGAGGGGTATTTAAAGAAGTGGGGCTGAACGCGGCGCGCGGGCGCGCGAGATGTCGCGCTAGGGCGCGCTGTCCTCGGGTCTGTCAGCAATAATTCAGGGCGCGCGGTCGCGCGAGATATCGCGCTACCGCGTGCGAGCTTCTGTAAATCGGTAATAAAGTAGCACGCGCGAGCGCGCGAGAAGTCGCGCTATCGCGCGTGACCTACTGTCTTCGTGCAAAGTTGCTGTGCGCGCGATCGCGCGAGACATGGCGCTGGGGCGCGCGAGCTTCTGTAATTCCAAGTGGTCCTTAGCGCGCTGCCGCGCGAGATGTCGCGCTTGGGCGCGCATGCGTCTGTAAATCCATTGTTTTTTTTTTTTTAACACCTGCAAAATAAAGCGATTCAAATTAAAAACTTGAATGTAGAAAATTACAAATATTAACTATGAAATTTAAATGAAATAATGAAGCAGAGCGAATGCGAAAATAAATAAATGCGGGTTGCCTCCCACACAGCGCTTGGTTTAACGTCATCAGCCCGACGGTACCCTGTCTGATCAGATCAACTTGTAGCTGTCGATATTTCTTGCTTCAGTCCCATAGTAGGGTTTAACTCGCTGTCCATTTACTTTGAAAGTTCGTCCGTCATGGCACTTTAGCTCGACGGCTCCATAGGAGGACACCGTTTCCAAGACAAATGGCCCTGACCATCTTGACTTTAACTTACCAGGGAACAACTTCAGACGAGAGTTGTACAGCAGTACCTGTTGCCTGGTTTAAGCTCCCTTCGAACTATGATCTTGTCATGCCACTTCTTGGTCTGTTCTTTGTAGATCTTTGCATTCTCATAGGCGTCATTTCGAAATTCGTCCATCTCGCTCAATTGCAGCTTTCTAACCTCGCCAGACGCTTTCAGATCAAAATTCAACTTTTTCACGGCCCAAAATGCCCTATGCTCCAACTCCAATGGTAGGTGGCATGCTTTTCCAAATACAAGCCGGTAGGGAGACATCCCAATAGGCGTCTTGAATGCAGTTCTGTAAGCCCAAAGCGCATCATCCAACTTCAATGCCCAATCCCTCCGGTTTGTGTTGACAGTCTTTTCCAGTATCTGCTTAATTTCCCGGTTGGATACTTCAGCTTGTCCATTTGACTGCGGATGATATGCTAGTGCCACCTTATGCTTCACATTGTATTTGGCCAATAGTGAGTTGAAAATTCTATTGCAAAAATGTGTACCTTCATCACTTATGATGGCCCTCGGTGTTCCAAACCTGGTGAAAATGTTTTTCTGTACGAATTTCGCTACAACATGAGAGTCATTAGTACTGGTGGCGATTGCTTCCA
The DNA here is from genome assembly GCF_022965805.1 of Primulina eburnea. Lineage (NCBI taxonomy): Eukaryota > Viridiplantae > Streptophyta > Magnoliopsida > Lamiales > Gesneriaceae > Primulina > Primulina eburnea. Next base: position 159,909 of record NW_027330987.1, read on the forward strand.
CCCATTTCGACACATAATCAACAGCTAACAGAATGTAAGAATAGCCAGAGGAAGGGGGAAAAGGTCCCATGAAATCTATGCCCCAAACGTCAAAAAGTTCCACTTCCAAAACATTTGTCAGTGGTAATTCGTGACGCCTAGAGATATTTCCTAACCTTTGGCATCTATCACATGATTTCACTAAGGTATAACTATCCTTAAACAAACTAGGCCAGTAAAAACCAGATTGTAATACCTTAGCTGCTGTTCGTGATGCTCCGAAATGTCCACCATATGGTGAAGAATGGCATTTCTCCAGAATTTGTTGCGCTTCGAGACCCTCTACGCATCTCCTGATCATTTGGTCAGCACACCTCTTGTACACAAATGGGTCATCCCAATAATAAAACTTGATATCATGGACAAACTTCTTTTTCTGATGGTAGCTCATATCTGGGGGAAGGGTTCCACAAGACAAATAATTAGCAATATCAGCAAATCAAGGAAGTACAGAGTTTACCTCAAAGAGCTGCTCATCTGGAAAAGTTTCTTGTATAGCTCCCTCTTCTTCCTTCTCCTCTCGCTCAAGTCTTGACAGGTGGTCAGCCACTTGATTTTCACATCCTTTTCTATCCCTTACCTCAAAATCAAACTCTTGGAGCAACAAGATCCACCTTATCAAGCGTGGTTTTGCATCCTTCTTGGCAAATAAGTATCGGATAGCTGCATGATCAGTGAAAACTATTACCTTTGTACCTACCAAGTAGGTTCTGAACTTGTCAAAGGCGAATACTACTGCGAGCATCTCCTTTTCGGTGGTTGTGTAGTTTTGCTGTGCAGCATCCATGGTACGACTTGCATAGTAGATTGATCTGAAGAATTTATCACGTTTCTGTCCCAACACCACACCCACTGCATAATCACTGGCATCGCACATCAGCTCAAAGGGTTGCTCCCAATCCGGCACTATCATGATTGGTGCAGTCACCAATGCTTTCTTGATCTTCTCAAATGCCTGCAGACAATCATCATCAAAAATAAAGGTGGATTCTTTTTCAAGCAAATTACACAGAGGTTTAGTAATCTTAGAAAAATCTTTGATAAATCTACGATAAAACCCGGCATGCCCTAAGAAGCTCCTTATTCCCTTGATGTTCTTTGGCGGAGGGAGTTTTTCAATTGCAACCACCTTGGCTCTGTCAACCTCTAATCCCTTAGAAGATACTTTATGTCCAAGAACAATGCCCTCTTGGACCATAAAGTGACACTTCTCCCAGTTAAGAACTAGGTTCTTTTCTTGGCATCTCTGCAAAACAAGGGATAGGTTATGTAAACAGTGATCAAAAGAAGAGCCAAATACCGAGAAGTCATCCATGAAGACTTCCATGATGTCCTCCACCATGTATGCAAAAATGGCCATCATACACCTCTGAAAAGTAGCAGGTGCATTACATAGTCCAAAAGGCATCCTTCTAAAGGCAAACGTGCCATAGGGGCATGTGAATGTTGTCTTCTCCTGATCTTCTGGTGCTATGGCAATTTGATTATAACCTGAATATCCATCTAAGAAACAGTAGTGACAATAACCTGCAAGTCTATCAAGCATCTGATCAATAAAAGGCAATGGAAAATGATCTTTTCGTGTGGCATTGTTCAACTTTCTGTAATCAATACATACTCGCCAACCAGTTACAGTACGAGTAGATATTAACTCATCATTTTCATTTTTGACCACTGTCATCCCACCCTTTTTTGGTACAACTTGCACAGGAGATACCCAGCTACTGTCAGAAATAACATAAATTACACCAGCATTTAACAATTTCAGTACCTCATTCTTCACAACCTCTTTCATTGCTGGGTTCAACCTCCTCTGGTGATCCACATAAGGAGTATACGCCTCCTCCATCAAAATTTTATGCATGCATATAGTGGGGCTAATTCCCCTAATATCAGATATCGACCATCCTAGAGCAGTTTTATACTTTCGCAGCACTCTCAATAATTTATCTTTTTCATCACATGAAAGGGAGGAAGAGATAATTACCGGATACGTCGACTTCTCACCTAAAAATGCATAGCACAGGTGGCTTGGCAACTCCTTCAAATCAGGGGAAGGTGGTTTTACCTCTAGTTTCTCATTCACGTTCAGCTCATCATGCGGTGCATCTTTTCTCTTTTCTTTTGGCAGCGCGTCAAGAGCCACTAATTGCTCTTTCACTTCCCAATTATCTTCATCGACAGTTCCTGCCGCACCTATCAGACAGCTCTCCAAGGGATCTCTCATTCCTGCACAATCAAGAGACATACATGAGTCTATAACATTAATGCTTTTACAAGTGCTTACCTCATTGGATCCCTTCATGGCGTGATAGATGTTAAAAATAACTTCTTCACCACCAACTCTCAAGGTGAGTTCACCCTTATGAACATCGATCAATGCCCTTCCAGTCGCCAAGAATGGTCTCCCAAAGATCAATGGAGCATCATGATCCTCTTCCATATCTAAAATCACAAAGTCAGCAGGAAAAATAATTTATCTACTTTTACCAGTACATCCTCGACGACCCCACGTGGATATGTGAGACTTCTGTCTGCAAGCTGTAGGGTGATAGTAGTTGGTTTAACTTCTCCAAGCTCCAATTTCCTGAAAATAGAAAATGGCATCAAATTAATACGTGCTCCTAAATCACATAAAGCTTTACTACAATGAGAACCACCAATAAAACAAGGAATAGTAAAACTCCCTGGATCTTTCAATTTTTGTGGTAATTTCTTTTGCAAGATGGCACTACACTCCTCCGTAAGCTTCACTGTCTCAAACTCTTGCAACTTCCTCTTTTTAGACATCACATCTTTAATAAACTTGGCATAGTTCGGCATTTGCTCCAAAGCATCAGCAAATGGTATATTGATGTGTATCTTCTTGAAAATTTCCAAGAACTTTGCAAACTGATCATCCAAGCTCTTCTTCTTGAATCTCTGAGGGTAGGGTAGAGTCGGCTTATACACTGGAGGTGGTTCAACTTTGATTTCAGCCGTGGATTTCTCCATTTCACCTTCTTCAACTGTCTTCCCACTGTCCACTCTCTCTTTGGGATTCTGTACCTCTAATTCCTTCCCACTCCTCAAAGTGACTGCCTTGCACTGTTCTTTTGGGTTAACTTCCGTGTTACTAGGAAATTGACCCCTGTTCTGATCTCTCAAGGCGTTGGCCAACTGTCCGATTTGTGTCTCCAGAGATTTCATTGTGGCCCCCATATTTCCCATATGAGTCTCCATGTTGTCCAGACGAGACTCGGTTCTCGCCATCCTTTTTCCAGACTCAGTAACAAATGTTCCTACCAAATCTTCCAATGAAGGCTTTCTCTCCCCCTTTGATGTATTGAACCCCGGTGGAGGATTCAACACATTTTTATTGTTTGCATAAGAAAAGTTTTCGTGATTTCTTAATCCAGGATGATAAGTGTTAGGGGGAGGGTTACCTCTATATCCTCCATATCCACCCTGATTTCTGTTGTTGATATACTGTGCTTCTTCAGGGGTGGATAGTTCCTCAGTAACCATCGATGGACCCTCGATGTCAGATGTACTCACTTTGTTCATCGCGGCTATTTGAGTGGTCAATGCAGACACCTGCGCAGTGAGTGACGTAATAGGATCCACCGCATAAACTCCAGCTGTCCTTTTTACTCCTGCCCTTTCAGACGGCCACTGGTAGCTATTTATTGTCATCTGTTCAAGTAAGTCATATGCTTGCTCGGGAGACTTAGCAAAAATCGTGCCACCAGCTGCAGCATCCACTGTTCCTCTTGTTTGCCCATTTAGACCGTTGTAGAATAATTCAATCTGCACCCAGTCTTCGAAACCATGGTTTGGGCACTTTCTCAACAACTCCTTGTATCTTTCCCATGCCTCATACAATTGTTCAAAATCAGTCTGCCTGAACGTGCTAATCTCAATCTTCAACTGCGCAGACTTTGCAGGGGGAAAGTACTTTGCTAGAAATTTCGTCGCCAGCTCCTGCCATGTTGTGATACTTCCCAAGGGAAGCGATTGGAGCCATCCCCTAGCTTGATCCCTGAGAGAAAACGGAAACAAACGCAGTCTAATAATATCATCAGGAACATTATTAATCTTTACCGTATCAGTTATCTCCAAGAATGTCCTCAAGTGAACGTGAGGATCAGAAGTGGCAGTCCCAGCAAACTGGTTTTGCTGAACCATATTAATTAGGGCGGGCTTCAATTCAAAATTATTTGCGTTGATCGTCCCTCTTGCAATACCAGAGTAGTGATTGTTGATCACTGGTCGGAAGTGATCTCTGATAGGAATAGCCTCTGGCGGGATGTGTCTGTCATTTTCTCTGTTCTCAGCCATTGCTTGGATCTCTTCTCTTCTTGCTTTTCTTAATCTTCTTGCAGTTCTTTCGATCTCCGGATAAAAAATAAGCAAGTCAGGGCTTTGCGATCTTAGCATACACTGTCAAGCAGAAAAAATGAAAAACTAACTCAATATGAAATAAAAATAAAAGCTCTAAATTAAAATCTAGACTAATTGGTAACAATACTGATATAAATTCAAATTTGACACTCCCCGGCAACGGCGCCAAAAACTTGTTGCGCGTTTTCTTAACTGCTCGCAAGCGCACGATGTCAAGTTATAGTAAAATGTACTTTTGGGTACAAGTGTCGATCCCACGAGGAGTGTGTATAAAAATGTATATCAATTCTTGTAATTAAAATAGCCAAGACTTTATCTAGAAAAATCAATAATCAGATTTGTTTGTTTAAACGAATTAATTGAAAGCAATGAATAAATTAAATCACCGGATTGAGAGATAATAATGAGAGAAAGTATCTAGAGAAATGATTTCACAAAGTTTCCACGACAATCATTCACAGTTTAATTTATATTCCTGAATTCCAATCGATTAATGGCCAAGAACACTTAGATTGTTTTATTCCCCCTTTCCCAAGTGACGAATAAAGTGTATCTATCAACTTCGATTCAATTATTCCTAATTAGAATCTACGTTTCATAGATAAGCGCATACAATGTTCTTACTAAGCCTCGCTAAAGTTATACGCCTTCCGAACGCTATAAACATTCAACGATGTGTCTCTAATGATCTATAACCCTAGTCCCTCTCCCGAGTTATAAGATTAATCAAACAACAAACAATTTATGGCCAGTAAATTGCAGTGCAGTAAACGCAGAGAACAAAATTAAACGAAAGCAGAATTCAATCAATAAATAACGGTGTCAAATCATCGTTTCAACAGAGTTACGTCATTCTCCAGAATGAGAGTTTAGTTCATCACGAAATCCAAGAGAAAACAAGACATGTTTGTGATTCTGGACATTTCTACGCAATAAAATAAAGAAACAAAGGAAAAGATAACAAATCGAAGTGTCGTCTCTGTCCCCAGATCCGTCGTTCTTCGTATTTGCGATGGTTCTTCGCACTCTGAATCTCTATCTCCTGTAGGCGCTCCGTTTCTTCGTCTTTTTCTCCTGTGACGGCTGATGATCGTGTGTTTTCCCTCTGCGGCGGCCGATCCCTTCTGACCTAGACGATTCGCGCATTTATACCTTTTCTGGACGCGGCGTGCGCGCGGTGGCGCGAAATGTGGCGCGGAGGCGCGCAAGCATCTGCCATCTGCTGTGTGTTGGCTTGCGCGCGGTTGCGCATGAAGTCGCGCGATGGCGTGCTCCTCTCGGGTGTATGCGCGCGGTGGCGCAAGCTTCTGTGTGCGCGCGCATGTGCGCGTAAGCTCGCGCGGTGGCGCGCAAGCTTCTGTCCGAAAGGGTGTCATTGTGCGCGCGGCTGCGCGTAAGTTGGCGCGATCGCGCGCGCATCTCTGTTTCATGCACAAGTATGGGTGTGCGCGCGGGTGCGCGTGAAGTGGCGCTGGGGCGCGCAAGCTCCTGTCCAGTGACGTGCTCGTGGTCGTGCGCTTCTTAGTCCCCTTGGCTTCGTGTTCGCTATTTTCTCCATTTCTGAAATGACAACATAAACAAACCAAAAAACGCATAATTCTGTTCGAAACAAGCATAATTCAAAATGGATTTAAATGTAAATTAAGTGCAAATCTTGCACTTATCAACTTTCTTCCCTTTACAATCTACTATTGCATTGTTCTTGGCTAACAAATCCATCCCTAAGATGATGTCGAAATCGACCATGATCAACTGTATCAAGTCGGCGCTAAACGTCTGATTACTGATACTAATCTTACAATCTCTGAAAATTTCTTGAGTTTCAATGGCCATACTTGTAGGTGTTGCTATTCGAAAGGGCTCAGTTAGTTTCTCGGACTTACATGCTAATTTCTTAGCAAATATCTTAGACATAAAAGAATGTGTAGCACCACAGTCAAATAACACATAAAGCAGGCACTTTCTGAATAAATATGGTACCTGAGACGACATCGTTCGCGTCGTATGCCTCCTCTTGCGTTATGGCAAACACCCTGGCATTTGGTTTGTTCACCCGTGGCTTATTGGCATTCACCCCTGAGTTTGACCCGTCTCCTTTACTCGACCTAGTTGTTCTGTTGGTGGCGTCTGGACATTCTGCCATACGGTGTCCTTGTTTCCCCGCATCCAAAGCAGACACCGCTCGCTCTACGACACTCTCGCAGGTGTCGTAAGTGGCATGTTGGGAAAGGCTTAATGGCTTGGTAGTTTGTGGCAGGCGAAGGCCCTTTTGATGCTCCACAAGACTGTTTAGGCCTCTTGAAAGTTTGACCGTTACGTGGGGATTGGCTGTAAGGCTCAAGAAGTAGCAGATGTTATTAATGTGAAATTAACAAATTTGAGAATGCATGACATTTAAATCAGAATTGTGAAGTTTGGGCCGAAGCCACACCGCACCCGCGGTACAGTAAGGACAGCACCCACGGTGCATTGAGAAGAAATTGGTGGATTTGTGCGAAGCAAGACCGCACCCGCGGTGCAAGCAAGACCGCACCCGCGGTCCTGCAATGACCGCACCCGCGGTCATGGAATTTCAGGAAATGAAATGTTGCCGTGAGCACAGCGCACCCGCGCTCTTAAGCAACCGCACCCGCGGTGTTGCATGCGAAGTGCCACCTTTGAATTTTACGATGACACATGGCAGGTTGTATATATATTTGGCAATGACACTTCACTTCTTCCCTTCCAGCAAGAAAGAACCGAGACAAAGCCATAAAGTTCCTCAAGCTTTCTTCCCAGTAAACTTTGAATTGTGAAAGATCTAGCTACCCGATTTTAATTTCGAGGCCGGATTTGTGATCCTTGTAACAAGAGCTAGCTAAGGATGTAAGTATTTCTTATTTCCAACATGGTTTGAAATTTAAGTGTTGGGGAAAATCAGATGTAATGGTTATTTTGTGTTCTTGAGATTATGAGCATCGTAGAAACGTAAACGGATCGAATTTCAGACGCCGTATGTGATTATTTCGAAATTACAGCATGTATAGATTGAAGTGATACAGATTTTGAGTATTGTCCTATGTTTATGATGCTGTTTATGAGTTGAGTATGATGGAATAGACTAATATTGAGTTACCGGTATCGGAGAATTAAGCCGTTATGCCGTCGAATTTGTACCGAGTATGAGTATTGAATTGTACCAGACTTGTTTGAGTTGTGTTTTGATATAGCACAATTATACATTTCCATTTCAGATTGAATTGTCAGACTCGACATTCCGACTTCAAGATCTCGACAGACATTGTGCGACGAAAGGTATAATTCATGTGGTCTTGGGATTGCACAACTCGATTCAGATTTGATACGAGTTTCCCTAAATCACATACTAAATTGTTATTACATTTCATTATGTAATGCCTTGTTTATTGATTTATATTCGAGTTCTGAGATAGGAGATATTGGCAGACTGGCCAAAACTAGACGTTTCGGTGTATCGACGCATAGTAGTAGATTTACTCTATGTGTAGACCCTCGATACAGAGTTGACCGAAGTCTAGGAATAAGACGTACCATCACCCCGAGTGGTAGGGTAGGTGACAGACCGTCTTATTCACACCGGGATCCCTAGATTAGAAATGAGTCGAGTCAAGATTTATATGTTGAATACAGATTTGTATTCCTCTACATGTTTAGATTTTCATTCATGTACTTGATATATGCTATGCTTTTGTACATGATTATTACATTGCATGCATCCATGTTTTATACTGAGATATGTTCTCACCGGAGTTATCCGGCTGTTGTCGTGTCTGTATGTGTGCATGGCAACAGGTGGGGCAGGATCTGGGTCACGAGGAAGATGAGAGATTGTTGATAGCGTGGAGATCTCGGGCGTTGCAGTTTACTAGTTGTTTGTACTAGACTTGTACCGAAACTTTTAAACACTAGTGTATGATTGTACAAAACAGACATGTATGCACGTTATGTTGTTTATTTAATATAAAGACATGATATGCTTTAATTATACATTTGAATTAATGTTAAAAGCAAATTTTTGACCCACATTTTCTAGCAAAGATCCAATTAAATCCCAAAAGAATTGAGTTAGAGCCCAGGTCCCCACAACAGGTGGTATCAGAGCTGTAGGTTCTATAGACTGAGATAGAATAGGATGAGCGGGGTAGATCGAGTCATCTTCCTTGCTTTTGAGATGCTAGCATGATTTATTGCTTTCCTTATTATATGTTGTTGCATTATCTGAGTTGATTTACAGCATATACTTGTCAAGCCTGAATCAGAACCGATTTTTGATCAGAGTCTATGATCAGAGGAGGGCTGAGACAGATGATATTGATTGTGTACTAATCAGTTTGGTAATCAGATTTATGCCTCCTAGACGTATACCACAGCCAGAGCAGGGTAGCACATCAGGTGCACAGATGGATGTTACCGCTACGCCGATGGAGATCTTATTGAAGAGATTTCAGTCTTTCCATCCACCTACCCAGAAGGGCACAGAGAGTGCAGTAGAGTGCGAGAGCTGGCTTGATGATATCGAGATGTTGTTTGAGTCTTTGGCATATACTGATGAGCGACGTGTGAAGTTGATAGAGCATCAGATGCAAGAGGTTGTAAAGAGCTGGTGGCTGACTACGAAGAGAGCCTTGGAGCACCGAGGCATTGACATCACGTTGAAAGTTTTCAAGGATGAGTTTTATCAGCGCTTCTTTCCCGTCTCCTACCGAAAAGATAAAGGAGCTGAATTTGCGAATCTGAGGCAGGGACAGTGGAACATCGAGGAATATGTTGCTAAATTTTCTGCTTTGCTACGATTTGCACCTCATGTGGCAGGGAACGACGAGGCAGTGGCCGATCAGTTCATCAACGGATTGAATCCGGATGTTTTTACTTTGGTGAACACGGGACGGCCTAATACTTTTTCAGAGGCACTGAACCGAGCTAAGGGAGCAGAGGCTGGCTTGATCAGGCAGCGAGGGGCTTCCTACGGTGTTCAGGGGCAGAGACCGCCACAGTCCACGACCGTACAGTTTCCACCACCTCCTCCTCGTTTTGACAGTGGAGCTAGTGGTAGTGGCAAGAAGGAATTTCTGAAGGCTAAGGGCAAACAGTTTAAGAAATCCGGAAGTAGTTCATCGAGCTCAAGTGGATCCCGACAGAGAGGTCAGGGTTCAGATTATAGTGGCGTGTATTGTAATTCGTGCGGAGGGCGACATGCCACGGAGCAGTGTCAAGGAGTTATGGGACGTTGCAACATCTGTAGGCAACCGGGACACTTCGCCAGAGTTTGTCCCCAAAGAGGTGCACAACGATTCCAGAGTACAGGGTTATTAGCACCAGTGCCACAGATGGAGAGGCAGGCATCCTGTATACACTCTTTCCAGCCACCCTCCACACAGACCCAGCAGAGACCGGGAGGTAGTCAGACAGTGAGTCAACCTCCCAGACAGCAGGCTAGGGTGTTTGCGCTGACAGAGGAGCAGGCGCAGGAGGCACCAGATGACGTCATTGCAGGTAACTGTTCTCTTTGAGGTTATCCTGCATATGTGTTGATAGACACAGGGGCATCTCATACATTCATATCTGAACATTTTTCATTGAGACATTCATTGCCTGTTGAGTCTTTGTCGACAGTAGTGTCTATAGCTTCTCCGTTGGGAAGTGGTTTGATATCTGTGACTACTGTTAGACACTGTATGCTTCAGTTTGAGGGGCATGAGATTGATTTAGATTGTGTAGTACTTGGTTTAGCTGATTTTGACTGTATAGTTGGCATAGACATGTTGACCAAGTACAGGGCCACTGTAGATTGTTTCCACAAGAATGTCAGATTCAGACCCGACATGACAGATGAGTGGAAATTCTACGGCAAGGGTTCCAGATCTCGGATTCCCTTAGTATCTGCTCTAACTATGAGTAGATTGCTTCAGAGAGGAGCAGAAGGCTGTCTCGTATATTCAGTAGATCTACTGAAGTCGAGCCCAGCATTGGCAGATCTGCCAGTGGTTTGCGAGTTTGCAGATGTGTTCCCCGATGAGATTCCAGGGTTGCCTCCGGTTCGAGAGGTAGATTTTAGCATAGATCTTGTGCCAGGCAGTGTTCCTATCTCGAGAGCTCCGTATAGGATGGCACCGATAGAGCTGAAAGAGTTGAAAGCACAGTTGGAAGATCTTCTGTCCAAGGGATACATTAGACCGAGTGTATCACCTTGGGGTGCTCCGGTGATATTCGTTCGAAAGAAAGATGGTTCGATGCGACTGTGTATTGATTATAGGCAGTTGAACAAGGCAACAGTGAAGAACAAGTATCCTCTGCCTCGCATCGACGATTTGTTTGATCAGTTACATGGATCTTCTGTATACTCAAAGATTGATTTGAGATCAGGGTATCATCAGCTCCGAGTTAGAGACGTTGATATTCCGAAGACTGCATTCCGAACCAGGTATGGACATTACGAGTTTATTGTTATGCCTTTTGGTTTGACGAATGCACCAGCGGTATTTATGAGTTTGATGAACCGCATTTTTCAGAGATCTTTAGATGATTTTGTGATTGTGTTCATTGATGATATTTTGGTATATTCGAAGAGTCTGACTGAGCGTGCATATCATCTGAGAATTGTATTGAGACTTTGAGGAAAGAACAGTTATACGCCAAACTGTCCAAGTGCGAATTCTGGCTGAAACAGGTCGTCTTTTTGGGTCACATTATATCTGGAGATGGTATTGCGGTAGATCCGAGTAAAGTTGAGGCTGTTATCAGTTGGCCGAGACCGACTTCTATGCCTGAGATACGCAGTTTCATGGGTCTAGCCGGGTATTATCGTCGTTTTATACGAGATTTCTCCAGTATAGCGAAGCCTATCACCCAGTTGACACAGAAGAACATGCCATTTGTGTGGTCCGAAGATTGTGAAGCCAGTTTTGTAGAATTGAAGAAGAGGCTGACTAGTGCGCCTGTCTTGACGATTCCTTCAGGCACAGGTGAGTTCGTTGTATATTGTGACGCATCTCACAGAGGGCTAGGATTTGTTCTTATGTAGCGAGGGCACGTGATAGCGTACGCCTCCAGACAGCTGAAGCCGCACGAGACTCGTTACCCGATTCATGATCTTGAATTGGCGGCGATTGTCTTTGCCTTGAAGATCTGGCGCCATTATCTGTATGGCGAGACATTTGAGATCTATTCCGATCATAAGAGCTTGAAGTATCTCTTTTCTCAGTCAGAGTTGAATATGAGACAGCGACGATGGCTTGATCTGTTGAAAGATTTTGATTGCGAGATCAAATACTATCCACGGAAGTCGAATGCAGCGGCAGACGCCTTGAGTCGAAAGGTATGTGCTCTTTCCTTGTCGACTGTAGGTGTATCGAATTTAGTAGAGGATTGTTGTTTGTCTGGGTTGACATTTGATACATGGAGTAGACCGTTGCGACTTGCTACGATTCAGATTGAGCCAGATCTGATTTTGAGGATCAAAGAAGCACAAAGAACTGATCCGAGTGTTCAGAGATCGATTGATATGGTCAGAGCTGGTCACATATCAGAGTATCAGGTTAGAGATTTTGTTCTGTATGTGAATAACCGTCTAGTAGTGCCAAAAGTTTCAGATTTGAGACGACAGATCATGTCAGAAGCACACTGTAGCCGGTTCAGCATTCATCCTGGTGGCAGGAAGATGTACAATGACTTGAAGACGCAATTCTGGTGGAAGCAGATGAAGACAGACATTGCAGAATTTGTGTTTAAATATTTGAATTGCCAGCAGGTGAAGGCAGAAAGAAAGAAGCCCGGAGGTTTACTTCAGAGTTTGTCTGTTCCTGAGTAGAAATGGGACCACATTTCCATGGATTTCGTGACGAAGTTACCTCGATCTTCGCGGGGCTGTGACGCGATTTGGGTTGTGATAGACAGAGTGACCAAATCAGCGTGCTTTATTCCGTACAGAATGACCTATCGACACGATCAGATGGCAGAGTTGTATGTCAGAGAGGTCGTCAGATTGCACGGTGTGCCGAAGTCGATCGTATCAGATCGTGATCCACGATTCACTTCTCACTTTTGGCACAGTTTGCAGCAGGCTTTGGGTACGACATTACACCTGAGCACTGCTTATCATCCTCAGACAGACGGACAGTCAGAGCGGACTATCCAGACTTTAGAAGATATGCTGAGAGCTGTAGTACTAGACTTTGGTACTGGTTGGCAAGATTCATTGCCGTTGTGTGAGTTTTAATACAACAACAGCTATCAGACTAGCATTGAGATGGCACCGTTCGAAGCTTTATACGGAAAGAAGTGCAGATCTCCGTTGTACTGGGATGATATCTCTGAGGTACCAGAGTTGGGGCCTGATATGATTCGTGAGATGACCGAGAAAGTGAAGATCATTCAGAAGCGAATGAGACAGCGCAGGATAGGCAAGCGAAGTACGCCAATGTCAGACGTAGACCGTTGGTATTTGAGCAGGGAGACAGAGTATTTTTGAAGATTTCACCTTTCAGAGGCGTTGTCAGATTTGGCAAGCGTGGAAAGTTGTCTCCTAGATACGTCGGTCCGTATGAGATCCTTGAGAAGATTGGCGATCGAGCTTACAGACTTGCTCTTCCTCCTTCACTGTCCAGTATACATGATGTTTTTCATGTCTCGATGTTGCGTGATATATGCCAGATAGTTCTCATGTCATTCAGCCTGACGAAGCCGAGTTAGATCAGACTCTGAGCTATGTTGAAAGACCGATACAGATTCTTGATCGGAAAGAGAAACAGCTTAGGACTAAGACCATTCCGCTTGTAAAGGTTCAGTGGAGTCGTCATGGCATCGAGGAAGCAACCTGGGAGATAGAGTCTGAGATTAGACAGAAACATCCCGAGCTATTCATATGATGTGAGTCTTCCTTTCAATTTTGATTATACTGTGTTGTATATACTTGCATGATTATTTGCTTACGAGTTCGAGGACGAACTCCTGTCTAAGAGGGGGAGAAATGTAAGGCTCAAGAAGTAGCAGCTGTTATTAATGTGAAATTCACAAATTTGAGAATGCATGACATTTAAATCAGAATTGTGAAGTTTGGGCCAAAGCCAAACCGCACCCGCGGTACAGTAAGGACAGCACCCGTGGTGCATTGAGAAGAAATTGGTGGATTTGTGCGAAGCAAGACCGCACCCGCGGTGCAAGCAAGACCGCACCCGCGGTCCTGCAATGACCGCACCCGCGGTCATGGAATTTCAGGAAATGAAATGTTGCCGTGAGCACAGCGCACCCGCGGTGTTGCATGCGAAGTGCCACCTTTGAATTTTACGATGACACATGGCAGGTTGTATATATATTTGGCAATGACACTTCCCTTCTTCCCTTCCAGCAAGAAAGAACCGAGACAAAGCCATAAAGTTCCTCAAGCTTTCTTCCTAGTAAACTTTGAATTGTGAAAGATCTAGCTACCCGATTTTAATTTCGAGGCCGGATTTGTGATCCTAGCAACAAGAGCTAGCTAAGGATGTAAGTATTTCTTATTTCCAACATGGTTTGAAATTTAAGTGTTGGGGAAAATCAGATGTAATGGTTATTTTGTGTTCTTGAGATTATGAGCATCGTAGAAACGTAAACGGATCGAATTTCAGACGCCGTAAGTGATTATTTCGAAATTACAGCATGTATAGATTGAAGTGATACAGATTTTGAGTATTGTCCTATGTTTATGATGTTGTTTATGAGTTGAGTATGATGGAATAGACTATTATTGAGTTACCGGTATCGGAGAATTAAGCCGTTATGCCGTCGAATTTGTACCGAGTATGAGTATTGAATTGTACCAGACTTGTTTGAGTTGTGTTTTGATATAGCACAATTATACATTGCCATTTCAGATTGAATTGTCAGACTCGACATTCCGACTTCAAGATCTCGACATACATTGTGCGACGAAAGGTATAATTCATGTGGTCTTGGGATTGCACAACTCGATTCAGATTTGATACGAGTTTCCCTAAATCACATACTAAATTGTTATTACATTTCATTATGTAATGCCTTGTTTATTGATTTATATTCGAGTTCTGAGATAGGAGATATTGGCAGACTGGCCAAAACTAGACGTTTCGGTGTATCGACGCATAGTAGTAGATTTACTCTATGTGTAGAGCCTCGATACAGAGTTGACCGAAGTCTAGGAATAAGACGTACCGTCACCCCGAGTGGTAGGGTAGGTGACAGACCGTCTTATTCACACCGGGATCCCTAGATTAGAAATGAGTCGAGTCAAGATTTATATGTTGAATACAGATTTGTATTCCTCTACATGTTTAGATTTTCATTCATGTACTTGATATATGCTATGCTTTTGTACATGATTATTACATTGCATGCATCCATGTTTTATACTGGGATATGTTCTCACCGGAGTTATCCGGCTGTTTTCGTGTCTGTATGTGTGCATGGCAACAGGTGGGGCAGGATCTGGGTCACGAGGAAGATGAGAGATTGTTGATAGCGTGGAGATCTCGGGCGTTGCAGTTTACTAGTTGTTTGTACTAGACTTGTACCGAAACTTTTAAACACTAGTGTATGATTGTACAAAACAGACATGTATGTACGTTATGTTGTTTTTTTAATATAAAGACATGATATGCTTTAATTATACATTTGAATTAATGTTAAAAGCAAATTTTTGACCCACATTTTCTAGCAAAGATCCAATTAAATCCCAAAAGAATTGAGTTAGAGCCCGGGTCCCCACATTGGCTGCTCATAGGCCTTTTGTTCTTAAATTCCTTCTCCCTGCACTGGATATCAGTTTCAGCTCATATAGCTGCGCCCATCAGGTCCGAAAAATACGTTGGCTGATAGACTGCCAAAACCGAGTGGATTCTGCTGTTAAATCCCTTCTTGAAGCGATGAAATTTCAAAGCTTCATCCGCCATGTTGGTCGGAGCATAAGATCCAAGGGCATTGAACTGGGAGGTGTGTTCCACCACTGACATGTCTAGAGCTTGATTGAAAATTTTAAACTCACTCAGTTTTTGCAATCTGACCTCGGCTGGATAATACTGTTTCAGGAAGGCTTCTCTAAAACGCTGCCATGTGATTGGTCCTGCAGCTGTCATGGCTGGCGAGATAGTTTCCCACCACTGGCCTGCCTTATCCTCCAAGAAAGTCACTATCACGTCCACTTTCAGTGCCTCGAGGACTTCCAACAATCGTAGCTGAGTCTCCACACTTTTCAGCCAACTCTGGCTAACTTCAGGGTCTGTAGCGCCACTGAAAGTTGGACACCTGTTCTTGCGCAGTGATTCATAATGGAACTTGATTCCGTGCTGAGGTGGAGGTGGTGGTGGTTGATTGGCGTTCGGGTTCACTAACCCTTGCAGTGTCGTCGCCACAATCGTGGCTATGGCCATCAGGTCTGCTTGGTTAAGACTGAACCCAAGTGGTGATCCGTTTTCTCCTTCGTTGGCATTGTTTTTGTTAGCATAGCGGGGGTTGCGGTTTTGTCTTGGAGGTCTACCGGCCATTTACTACAATTTAAACGTCTCTAAGAATTTGTTTGTTCATAACGATAGGTTTGAATGACTAAATTATGCTGGAACAACTGAAATAAGAAAATAAACATAACTTTATTAATTTTGAATATCGAGGAACAACTGAATGGAAACAAATAATATTGAATGAAAACAAATCGTACTGAATAACATAGAAACAATGATAAAATTGTTAGAGTAGGTGCCCGTCGAGCCAAGTGTTGGCCGAGTGTTCGCAATGAAACTCTATGTATAAGCAATCTTTATTTTAATAATATTTGAAATTATTATTATGGCACATCTTTATCTGTATACCCATGCTAGTTGCATAGATAAAGCCCTTGAATATACAAATAGTAGAAAGAATATGAGATGTTCATATGATGAGTATCATGAAACTCATATTTGGAATACTGTATATTCTAAACCGTTCCTAGTCGATTCAGCCGTCACTAAGAAGGATAAAGGCCGCTCGAGTTAGAGACTAGTATCTGCGATGTGAGTACCATGTTTCATTGGTAGGGGACATTGTGATGTCCGAACATGCAGATAGGTGCTCCTTGTAGAGTGCACTGAACAACCCTCCATAAAAGGACTTTCCAAGTGGTTCTCACTTATCGAGTGGAAAAGTCCTGGTTTATGGTTGTACAGAATTAGTCCTTATGACCCGAGACAACATTGAGACTCTATGTGCTAGCGTTTCACTTTGACTTGTTTACCGACTCTTATGGGGTCATCAGGTGGCAAGGTTGGGTGTTACGGCGAAACGTATAGGAGTCGATGCATTGTAGTCGGGGATTCACCGCTTACCTACGGGTATGGATATCCTATGTGTTTTTCATGTATGTGTGGATTGAAATCTCTGATCAGAGTATGGTGGTAATTATGAAAGGAGTTTCATAGATTACACCATCGATGCAACCACGACATGACACATAGTATCGATTCATTGACAACTCTCGATAGACCAATAGTTGTCGAATCGGTCGGGATATATGAGTTGAAGGGACCGTACTGTACGCTAACCATAATTGAATGGTTCTTGCAGGCACTATCATGTGATACCTTGGGAATCACGTAAGCGATGCTGCTAGGCGTTTAACGTGATTGGTTGGGTACTATCAGACTTGAGTTCTGACGTTCTTATTATCAAGGAGTTGATAAGTAAGAATGGAGCAATTGGGGTATGCTCGAATAAGGACATGTTTAGTCCGAATCACATGGAGATGTGAACCCACGGCTAGTTGTATCAATGAACCATTGAGGGCCACACAAGTACTAGCTCTGTAAAATCCCGATGAGAAGTAAAATAGTTCAATGTGTTGAACGGCTTATAAATGTGTTTATAAGCGTAAAGAAAAATAGAAGTATGACTTCTATGAGAGAAATATAAATTTTAATTTATGGAAGTGTTCCTAAGATTAAAATTTGGCCAAGTAAATAATGTAGTTGAAAATTGTGATTTTCATAAACATTATTGTGGACTAAATTAAATTAATTCAAGTGTTGAATTAATTAAACACTAGTGGACCTAGTAGAGTCCAAATAATTAAATATAATTCAAGTGTTGAATTAATAATATTGAGTCTTGTAGAGCTCAATTAAAATAATTATTTAACTAGTGGGACTTGAATAAATTCAAGTAGTATTTAATTAATCTCAAATGTGTTTGAGATAATTAAAATTTAGTCTATGGTTTTTAATGTGTTAAAAACCATATAATATATGTGAGACATGCTAGGGTTTGCATGCTTGGGAGGTGAAGAGACTTTGAATACTTTTTAATAAAATAATGCATGGCATGGGGATCAACTTTTTCCACTTTTCCCACACCCAAGTCTAGACTTCACTCCCTCATTTCTTACCTCTCACCTTGGCCGAAATTTTCTTCTTTTCTCTCCCAAAAATTCTTCTCTCTTTTGTTCTTCAAGTGTTGGAGAATAAAAGATTTCTCATTGAAAAATCTTCAAATATTTCTAGTGCAATATTTGAGGGGATTTGCATAGCTTGTGGTGGGCCTAATTTTGAAGGTGGAGGAGAGCTTGTAGATTGTCATCCATTTCAAGAGCTTAGTTGCTTGACAACTAAGTTGGTGCCATCATCAACCTTGTGAGGTTGATAGGTAATTTCTTAAACATCCTATGTATGGTGTTTGTTTTGTAAATATTACATAAAAATCTTGGTGGCCGAAAATCTTGCTTGAAAAATAAAATTTTTGACTTCCGTTGCGCTTCCGGCCACCGTAACCGGTCCGCTTTCAAAAATAACTCCTAATAATAAAAAAAAAGGTCACTAAGGCACTCTAGTCATCTATCTCTCCGTCGCCAACTGCTGCTATAGGCTCATCTATCTCTATCAGCTCCTCCTCTTCCGGTTCCTCCTCTGGCTCTTCCTCTTGCAGTATCTCCACCATATGGGTGAGCTGGGCGTTTTCTTCCGTGAGCTGTGCCACTTGTGCCTTAAGTCCATGTATCTCCGTCTCAGCCACTTCCATCTCGTCATTCCAATGCTGCTGATACCGCAGATGGTATTGTTTCTTCTGCTTGATTTGGTCCTTTAGAGCTTCCACCTGTTGGGTCAGACGTTGGTTTACATACAAGAGGTTGTTCATGGCCTCACACGAATTCTCCAGCATCCTATTACCCTTGGCATTCTGATGTTTCTCTTCCTCCAGCTCCTTGCAATAACGCTCTGTATCCTCTCGTAATTTTCCATGCTGATACTTGCACTGTTCTATGACATCTCTTAGGTCCATGTTATCACCTCTAACTAGATCACCCTGATAGATAGGCTGGTTAAGGAGGACACGAATCTCCTCTTTCTCAGCGGCTAAAGTCTCGACGTCCTTCTTTCTCTCACTCAATCTGGCTCTAAGTCGCTGAATCTGACGGGACTGATAGTGAAGAGCAAGCTCCTTTAAACGAATGGCAGCTTGGGCACGGGTGTGGGGTCGCATGGGAGTAGATGGAGCCATATCCTGAAATCAAAAGGGAAATGCTCAGAATCAGAAAGAGATAATATAGAACAATGGACAGTATACAATATATATGAATATTTCAAAAATTACATAAATATTTTTTTCCCAAAAATGGAAAGTTTGGAATTAGACATATGGGTTCGAAGCATATGTCGAGAGGATTCCAAAACAATCGACAGAATCAAATTCGGAATTTCCTACGAGAAGTTATAGGGTCTACGAATATTTCTTAAAATGGTAGAAACCACGTTTCGGAGGCCTAAACGAAGGAATTTTGCGATTTCGACCCCTACCTCACGACAAAGTGGTGAAAATCGCTCATTGGGCCGTTTCGGAGGAGATAGCATCAGCCTTACTAAAAATCCCACCGATTTTTTTTTTGTACATTTTTTTTCTCATTTTCTCTAACAGGATTATGAGCCTGGCGGCTCGAATACCACTTAAATGTCATGCTCCGAGACTCAAGATTTACACCGACGTTGTTTAATAATCACACAATCGAAACAACAAGTCTTTGTAGTACAGTGTAAATCGAAACCAGTTTATAAATCATAATTCAAATGAAATAAAGATTGTCTTTACAATACCGAAATCTCAAAAACGACAGAGTTTAATTGAGGAAACGTAAAATTAAATTAACAGTTCAACTTAATCTAAAATCTTGAAGTTTCGCGTTTACCAGCCCCAAAACTGGTCTAATTCCTCCTCCTTGATTTCCTCCTCGGATTTCTCTGGGACACGTTGTAAGGGGGTGAGTATTTTGAGAAATACTCAGCAAGTGGGGGATATCGAACACAACATTAAAAGTTTTACAACATTTTCGAAAATAACTTATAAATTCAACATGCTTTTCATAATCGTAACATCATATTCGTATCATAACAACACAGCGATTTTTCACCTTTAACGGTTTACTGACGTCAGTCCCTAAGTTTTAATCCTCTAAGGGAGCGAGACCATAAAACGGTTCTATCCCACCGTTAAGGGCCATATGTTGAAATTCCACCCATTTTCAGAGAATCCTCACAGTGCCAAATGCAACATACCAAAACTTCATAAAATCGTATAGACAGGAGATGTGCTCGACCGAATTTTAAAATTAAAAACCTAAAATTTCATATGCATAAAACCGAGATTTTTAATTTTAAAATCAAGTCCACTTACAGTGTTTGAATGCTGAAAAAACGTAGATGCTCGGCTTCGGGAAGTGGATCGTTTCTTGTGCCTGCTCAGACAGTGCTTCGGATTGATTTGTAGACTAACTTTTGGACGACTTTGTGGCAGATTTTGGGCTAGGACAAGTTTCTGGAATTTTCGAAATATTGCAGCTAGGGGGTCTCGAATTTATGGTGTGGGCATGGCTAGGGTTGATGCACTATTTACAGTGGAAGATGATGTAGTTAAATATGGTGGCTAAATCATGCCAAAATTGCCTCAAATCTCACAATGTTTGACTCCAAATATCCTTTCCATTCTTGAAAATTCAGCTACCTAAGTTAAGAGATTTAGTTCTTGATCCCATTCCCTTTAATAAATTTCGAATTATGGTGGCTAGGTGTAGGGATTTGCTTCCAATTTCCTTGTGGTTTATTCTTGTATGTGATTGTATCTTTAGGCACCACAATCTTTATGCACAATAATATGTGAATTTTCGAAAATTGCTAAGTCCATGCATTGATTCCTCTAGCCTTGGATGGTCCTTACCAATCTTGTATATCCCCTATATTTTCGAAAATATGCATGCCTTATTGTAGGTATTTTTGACTTGGTAACAAAGATTCCAACAATTAATTATCTTCCCATATGTATATCTTATTTAACTCGAATTTTTATCTTCAAAATATGGTTTGTGTGTGTGTGTGTGTCGTGTATATTGAGTGAGTTTTGAGAGAGTGAGGCCTGAGTTATGAGTGCAAGGGGTAGGGTTTTTTGCATAATATATAGTTAATTAATCACTAATTAAGCTTAGGTCCATTAAGAAGGTTAATTACGTCCATTAGTGCTTAATTAAAATTTTAAAAATAATTTTGTTTAATAAGTTTGTGAATTTATTAGCCGGGTTTTCAAAACGTTTGTATTTATGTTGAAAAACCAACACCGATAAAATTTACGTCCCGACGTATAAAATCACCTCATAACTCCTTATTTTCAAAAATAAAAAAAACATCAATCATATTTTAAATAATAAAAAACAATTATTTAATAAAAACATTTTCTATTTTTCAGCACTCGGTCTCCGTTCCTCGATCGCAACTCGAATAACCCTTAAAAATACGTTTTAATGCATGTAAGTAGAAAAACTACTAAAACATCATATAATAAACTGCTTTTCTAATTAATGCGTCTGCCACTACATTAGCTTTCCCCGGATGATAGCTAATCTCAAAGTCGTAGTCTTTTACTAATTCAAGTCATCTACGCTGTCTCATGTTCAATTTCTTTTGGGTGAAGAAGTACTTCAACTTTTATGATCGGTGAATATCTTTCACTTCTCCCCATATAAGTAATATCTCCAAATTTTCAATGCAAAAACTACCGCTGCAAGCTCAAGATCATGAGTAGGGTAGTTTTTCTCGTGAATTTTCAATTTTCTCGAGTCATAAGATATAACTCGGTCATTTTGCATCAGAACTACACCCAAACCAAGTTTAGAAGCGTTGGTATATAGGACATACTCTCCTTGCCCCTATGACATAGATAACACTGGCGCTGAGATCAAGGCTTACTTTAACTTATCAAAACTGTCTTGACACCCGGGTCTCCATACAAACTTTGCATTCTTCTTTGTCAAGGCGGTCATAGGTACCGTTATAGATGAGAATCCCTTGATGAACTTGCAATAATAGTTAGCTAGTCCCAAAGAACTGCGATTCTCGGTAACACTCTTCGGTACTAGCCACTCTCTCACTGCCTCAACTTTACTTGGATCAACTTCGACGCCATCACTCGAAATAATATGGCCTAAGAAAGCCACTCTATCAAGCCAAAACTCGCACTTGCTGAATTTTACATATAACTTTCTATCTTGTAGTACTTGCAGTGTTGTCCTCAGATGAAGACTATGCTCTTTTCTCTTAGAATGGATAAAAATATCATCAATGAAAACTATTATGAATTGATTTAAATACGGCTGAAATACGCTATTCATGAGAAACATGAAGATCGTTGGCGCATTGGTCAACCCAAATGGCATGACCATAAACTCGTAGTGCCCATATTCTGTTCGAAATGCTGTCTTGTGAATTTCCGACTCTTTTACTTTCAACTGATGGTATCCAAAACGAAGATCAATCTTAGAAAATATCGATGGTCCTTGCAACTGATCAAATAAATCTTCAATTCTTGGTAGAGGATATTTATTCTTTATAGTGACCCTATTAAGCTCTCAATAATCAATTCAGAGACGCATACTACCATCTTTCTTCTTCAAAAATAATACAGGTGCAGCCCATGGAGAATAACTAGGGCGTATAAAACCCTTGTCTAGCAATTCTTGGATTTGATCTTTTAATTCTTTCATTTCAGCAGGTGCTAGAAGATAAGGTGCTTAAGATATAGGAATAGTACTCGGCATTAATTCAATAGAAAATTCCACCTCACGATCAGGTGGAATGGCAAAAATGTCTTCGGGAAAGACAATAGGAAAATCTCTGACAATATAACCCTCCTCAAATTTCTGACTGATAGGAGCATGTGCGGTAGTGACACATGCTAGAAAAGCTTGGCATCCACGTCTAATAAGCTTCCTCGCACACAGAAAATAGATAATGTGCGGCATTTTCTTGTTTCTCGCCGCCTCAAAGAAAAAAGATTTACGACTAGGCGATCGAAGAGACACTGATCGCTGAAGAAAATCAATCGAAGCTCCGTTCAATGATTAATCAATCCATCCCAAGTATGATATAAAATTCAGACATATGAAGCACAATAAGATCTGCCCGAACCACATCTTTGAACAAACGAAGCTCCAGATTCTTGACAATTTTAGATGTAAGCATTTGATCACCGGAAGGAATAGAAACTTTGAAACCCAAACCCACATCTTAAGGAATAATATTCAGTCTTTTGTTGAAGGCTTCAGATATGAAAGAATGAATGTGTAGTTCCTGAATCTAGCAGTGCATAGGCAGCTACCCCTTGAATGATAATTCTCCCTGTGGCGAAAATGTCTTTTAAATCTTTTCGTGTCGAAGTTTAAGGAACTTATATCATTAATTTCCCAAATTTATGTGAAGATTTTGTGTTGAACTTAAGCTTTTCTCGAAAAATTGCATTTTATCCCTTCAATTTTTTTGAAATGTGCAGTTTAGTCCCAAAATTTCCGAATATTTGCAATTGGATCCTTAAAATTTTCGAAAATTTACATTATGGTACCTTAAATTTCGAAAATTTTATTTTTGATCCTTAAGAATTTTTTAATTGCTTTTTTGGTCCTTCAAATCTTTTCATAATTTTCAATTAGGTCCTTTAACTTTTGGTATTTACATTTTGGTCCTCAAAATTTTCGATAATTGCACTTAGACCCCCTCAAAGAATTCAAAACCCTAACAAACCCTTGATTTTTATTTTCCTTAAATTTTATTGCCATGAAACTTTTTATTTGGAATCATTTCATCATTTACCTAAATTAAGGCTACAAAAATAAATGTCATTTTCTATGGTTCCTAAAATCATATCTTAAATCCAACTAAGGTAGAACATGCAATCTAATTTTCACTAGGTTAAATCTTGATCTCAATAAAATTCTAATAACCAATTTAACATCTCATGTAATAAAGCAATATAAAAATGTTAAATGTCTAGGTTACCCGTAATGAACGCAGTGTATGCCTCCTCCTCTACTTCTTCTGCATGAATAACATATGCTCTTCCAACAGTAGGTACATTCTTCTTTGGGCAATCATCAGCTTTATGCCCCTCCTCCTTTCATATGAAGCATCTAAAAGATCCCCACATGCACTTGCCAAAATGAAAGCGATTACACTCCTTGCATGGTTGCCTCTCTGCAGGCTTTGGTGCTACAGGATTTTGTGGCTTTTGTGGTGCTTGTTTCTTGACCTTGTGGC
Organism: Primulina eburnea; assembly: GCF_022965805.1. Classification (NCBI taxonomy): domain Eukaryota; kingdom Viridiplantae; phylum Streptophyta; class Magnoliopsida; order Lamiales; family Gesneriaceae; genus Primulina; species Primulina eburnea. The sequence goes on from NW_027330987.1 coordinate 183,890, forward strand.
TTTTGAGACCCTGGAGGTCGTATATGACTTTTTATTCGGCTGATTATTATTTTTGTTCTGCTGTCTCTTGCACTGCATCTCAAAATCGATGTATTTCAAAGATTGCTCAGATTAAAATGCATACGTAGCAGTAGCATAATCCAAAGGACGCATCATCATCACATTATTTCGATTGGTAGGTCGTAGACCATCCATGAAGTGTCTCAACTTCTCTGCAGGATCCTTCGCAATAAGGGGTACAAAGTGACAACCCCTATCAAATTTCTTCACAAGTTTAGCAACAGAAGTGTCTCCCTGACGGAGAGTCATAAATTCCCTCTTCAATCGCCCTCTAACATCAGCAGTAAAATATTTCTCGTAGAATATCTCCTTGAATCGAGCCCAAATAAGTGTAGCAAGGTTAACACCATGCTCGGCTCCTTCCCATCATAAAGAAGCATCATCCCTAAACAGGTAAGTGGCATCCTCCATATTCGGATAACAAAAGTGTACCTCGAGTGCACGAATCCAAGCCTCAGCAGCAAAGGGATCGATGGTGCCAGAAAATTCCTTCGGCCATATCATCCGGAACTGATCATACACGTCATGTTGTGGCCTAGGTGCCTGCTATAACTGCTGCTGTAATTTCTGTTCGAAGAAAAAAGTAACCCCCTTTAAGGCACGAGTAGCAACATCCCCACTAGGAGGCAGGGGTGCATTAACATTCTGATCCTCGGTGGTCTTTGTCTGTCTATCAAGAGGTGCGCGTCTAGGAGGCATTATATCTGAATGTTTTTCAAATTCTAACATAACCAAGATGCATTTAAATCTAAGTTATCTAATCGTGTAACATATCCTAATTTATTTTAGCAATTTAAGCATACAAAACATATATACCCAAAAAACTAGTATACATGTGACGTAAACATATTATTCATGTAATCATGGTGGTAACATCATATAATATATCATATAAAGAATGTAAACTTACAGATTGAGACTTGACGACTGATCTTTCCGGGGCTGATGGCGGCACAACCCTTTACAGGACCTTTGCACTGATACCAACTGAAACGTCTGCTATACGTCTGCTATACGTTTTGTTTAAACATGTCCCAAATAATTATTTAAGCTTAAATTAATTTTTCTATAATTTTAGCATAAATACTAGACATTTTAATTATTCTTTAATTATTCATTTTTAAGGCGTATTAATCCCGAATAATTTCAAACTTTAATATAAGATTCCTAAATTAAAACTTAGACTTTTTATATTATTTTAGCCCTCTTGAACCATGACTCGACCCCCGTGAGCCATGTTTAGATTTATTTTCAAGAAAGAAAACCCTAAGCTACTCGCCCCAACCTCCCTTGAGCCACCTTGATTTTTCATCGAGCCAAGCTAAAGCCCTCACGAGCCAACCCTGAGCCAGCGTCCCCCTGGACCCTTCTAGACCCTATTCACCCAAAGATTTGAACCCTAACTTGAACCCGAAGCCCTACAAACCGTAAAGCTCTCGGCCAAGGACTCCTAGTAGACATAGGACTCTTCTATCTCTCCCAGGCCCTTTCCCACCGAGCCAGCCTCTGGACTAACCCCTCAAGCACCCTCCTAGGACCCTAACCCATTGACCTAGCCCTGGCCGAGCCCCCTAGCTCAGCCCTTCAACCTTTGCGCAGCTGCTGCACCAAGCGCGTTATGCACGACTTCTCGGGTAGGAGTCCTTGCTTGCTAGGACTACTCCCCTAGCCCTTGACTCCAGCCCTAGCATGGATAGGACCCCTTCTCTGGCCCCTCATGAGACTCTAGCCTTGTCCTGGTCCAACCGAAGCAAGCCATGCATCAAAGATCATGAAACCCGAGCTCTTGACACCCCACGACAAATTTTGGTTTCCAGTTTGTTTTCTTCATGGTTGCAGCGTATTTAGTGTGTGTCTTGGACCATAACTCATGTAAAAACCATGCTTGATCATGTACTAATCATGGCACCCCCTTTAGGCATGTAAACCACAAAATTTGGATCCAAAATCATGCTTTGAATTTCATGTTATGCACAAAAACGAAATTAAATAAAAATGTCTCTTGTGTTTCACACAGATCATACATAATTATATATTATGCTGTGATGATGAGTGAAGGAAAGAAACATGTGTGCCTTTGTGTATTTATCATACGTTTATTCGTTGACGATTGAAGAAGGATGACACGAAGATCCTTGGCTTGATTTCCCTTGAAAATTTTGAATTTTTCTCTTCAAATATGGTGTGTGTGTGTGTGTCGTCTATATTGAGAGAGTTTTGAGAGAGTGGGCGTGAGTTATGAGTTCAAAGGGTAGGGTTTTTTTTCCATATTATATAGTTAATTAATCACTAATTAATCTTAGGCCCATTATTTCTTAATTAAAATTTTAAAAATAATTTTGTTTCAATAAGTTTGTGAATTTATTAGTCGGGTTGCCAAAATGTTTGTATTTTTGTTGAAAAAACAACAACGATAAAATTTACGTACCAGCGTATAAAATCATATTAAAACTCCTTATTTTCAAAAAAAAAAAACATCAATTATATTTTAAATAATTAAACAATTATTTAATAAAAACATTTTCTATTTTGCAGTCCTCGGTCTCCGTTCCTCAATCGCAACTTGAATAACCCTTAAAAATACGTTTTAATGCATGTAAGTAGAAAACTACTAAAACATCATATAAACATGTCACGTAATCAATTAAGCAATTAAAATCATTTAATTAACCATTTTCATATTTCCTAGATTTGCATGCAGTTGGATTACGTCGTCTTAATTTTGAACCTTACATTAGTTTTGTTGGCAACACTTGGGACAACACATGCACAGTTTCATTAACAGTTCATTAAGCGATTACATTATGCATCGTGTAATCCATACTATCCTAGCATAGACATTAACATCAGAGAAGGAGAAAAAAAAACTCAGTCGTTGAGATCTTCATCACAGTCTTCATCACCATTTTTTGTTCCCGATGGTCCAGCTTGATTAGTTTGACCTTCTTCTCCTCCCTTTTTTGGCCAGAAAATACTCCTATGTCCAAAAGCATCCTATAAGCAGCCACAAGATTCTCATAGTAGGCTATGTCAGCCTTAGCTTGAAGGATATTGGCAAGCGCATGATCGATTTGAGACTGAATTTCAGTTGTAGTGAGCTTTACAAACGCAATGAGCGGTGGAGTAGCTGTGGTGCCTTGAGATATGCCGAGATAGGGGCGTCAGTATGGGACTCAGTCCAGGGAATTTCAATCTTCCGATTTCCCTTGAGAAGTGAAAGTGCAATCTGGAACATTTCGGTGATATAAGATAGTTGCTCATCAATATCCCGAATAAAGCCTTGAGAGACCATCGTCCCATAGATAAAACTGGGAAACGGGAGTTCAGATGCCTTGAGGCCTCCATCAGCATATTGAATCACTGTTTTGAACACAAGCTTCCCAAAGTTAAAGACTCCAAGTGCCCCGATGGAGTACAGAACCAATGCCTGGTGTCTGGTCACAATGGTAGTGTTGTGGACGGTGTCCAGTTGCGTATGGCCAATTTGTGGAGTACGGAGTAGAACGAGGTAAGATTGGCGGCTGACAGGCGCAGAGGATGAGATGGAAATTTTGTAAAGTGGCCCCATGTGAGTGTGGAAGTGACCATATGAATGTCTGGGGCAAGTCCATCCTCATCCTCTATTAGTGACTGTTAGTGGGAGTTTATTGTGGCATGACTAAACTCATAGATTTTGTCATGAACAAACACCTTCCCGTATTTATCAGACCTTTCATCACCTACACCAGGTGATAGATTGGAGTAGAATTATAGCACAGGCCTTCGACTAAATGGTGTGACAGTAGAGACTGTGGAGAGGAGGTAGAATTGTTTGAGAAAGGCGAGCAAATTGTGTCTCGCAAAGACATCAGTATCGAAATTCTTTTCTTTCACGAAATCACGATGCACATATAAATGCCACTGAGCAACTGCCTGCTTAGTATAGAACTTGTCACTGAAGGCAGTAGTGAGATCATATCCAGAGAGATCGGTGTTGTCCTCAGTGTGCTCAACATCTGGAGGAGTTGGGGAATCTGCATGGCTTTCAGTAACTGAGGAAATGGCCTCATCAGGAACTTCATCAGAACTGGGTGAAGATGCATCAAAGTCTTCACCATTGGGGAGGCTGTCAGTAGATTCTTGCATTGGCTCAGGTACTGGCTTTTCATCACAGAGGTGTGCAGCAGATGCATGGGTTAGTTTCTTTGCTTTCTTCAGATCAGCCAACACTTGAGCCAAAGATACTTCGTCCTCATCAGACGATGTTGGCTCCTTCTGTTCAGCCAGGTGTACTGTCTCAATGGAGTTTGAAGTGGTCTCACCAGAAGAAGTAGAGACGGACTTTGCAGCATCAGTAGGTGTGGGCTTTTTTCGGGCTACTAGCTCATAATCAGCATCATCATAATCATCGTCGGAAGTATTTTCGCGGTCAAAAAGGGAGGGAACAATGAATGGTTCCCCTTTATGACGAAATCGTTTGTTTGTGGTGAGGTCCGGATTGTAACCCCTCATCTTCTTGGATCGTCGCTTTGGAGGATAGGGCGGAACCGCACGTCTGTAAGCATCCCAATCCCAAGGGAGATTTTCAACATCCCATAAGTTTACTGGTTCCCCAGGGAGAATGGTCTCCAATGGTTTGGGTTGTGCAACCACTAGTATCAATGTCATGGATGGTTCGATAGTGGTTGTTCCTGTAGTTGTTGTGGAAGATGTACAGGAGTAGATGAAACATCGTCCTTGTGGCCCATTTCACTCCGAATGTCATGTGGGTCAAATCCCTTTCCTGCCGTGGAGTGTGAATTGAAAGTCAAGTAAAGGAAATAAGAGAGAAATTATAGATAGAAAAGCGAAATTCTAAAGGAATAATTTTTCAAGGGATTGCATAAAAATAAGGATGCCGATAATGTGAGTTAAGGGGTGTAGGAGTGTGGATTAAGAGATAACCCAATGCAATCACTGTAACGGTGACAAAATCAGAAATTCATATGATCCTAACGATAAAAACGGAACGGAAAAATTTAGCCATTATCACATTCCTATAATTACTGAGATAATTGCATCCAAACCATTTCAAAATAATTTCCAGAATTGCAACCCACATCGTTTTGACACCACTGGCCATAAAAAATCACAAATATTAGATTTCTAGCAGAAGCTAGATTTTTGCCGAATATTCTATGTTTAACTACTCATATCTCATGACACAATAATATTCACAATGTTATGTTTATGCATAACCTATTTATGGCTAGTAACAAAATGAAACAAAAATAGAAACATGAAGACAAGTATGAGATATGTTCACAGATGAGGTGTTTTCACAAATGTTGGCAACATCTTCTGACAAAACGTACAATTTCAAAATTTATTTCGATTTTCTGCACACTTAGAGGCTTGTAAGCTTTCTGATCATAGAAGCGGTAGCTCACTCACTACAAGAACGGTCTTCTTTCGGACTTCTTTAGGTAGCATTTTTCAATTCCTTATATTTTACCTTATGTATGAAATCAGAAGAGGTAGCTCTCATACTAAAAGCACAGTCTTCATCGGAATCTTTTAGGTAGATTTTTCCAATCTTTTCTTCTAATACAGAGCATATTTATTTTTCTTTTTACTCAATTTTTTCAAGTCACCTTTCGTATGGGTCAGTGTCATAGAATACATGATCATCCCTCAACTACTTTGTGATTTAAACAGATTATTAATCATGTCCAAGTCTGTTAAGTTTGAATAGAAAAAGAAATTGTAAGTGCACCAGAAGATTATGCAACATTATTCCCACACATCATTTCACAGTTTGAATGATGTGCAAAATTTCTAATTCCTAAAAATGCATATGCATGTTAGGTGTTGTCTGAGATATTGTAATATTCGAGACAACATCTATGAATGTTTAGGTAGAACACATGTTGAGAGATTTCCTATGGTTGTACAATTTCTCAAAGTCTAATACTTTTGTGAATATATCATCCAGTTGGTTATTTGTACCCACAAATTCAATTCGAATCAATCTTTTTTCTACTAAATCTCAAATAAAGTGGTGTCTTATGTCAATATGTTTAGTTCGAGAGTGTTGCACTGGATTCTTTGAAATATTTATTGCACTAGAATTATCAGAGTACACAATTAAGATTCACTCTTAAGTCCATAGTCTTCTATCATTTGGTTCATCCACAAGAGTTGAGAACAAAAAATTCCAGCTACCACATATTCAGATTCAGCAGTTTAAAGTGAGACACAATTTTGTTTTCTACTATGCCATGAGATCAAATAATTATCAAGATAGAAACAACCTCCAGATGTAATTTTTATATCATCTAAATCACTAGCCAAATCAGCATCAGAAAAACCTACCAAATTAGAATTGGTTTCTTGAGTGTACCATAGTCCTGGATCAATAGTTCATGCTATGTAACATAGGATACGCTTTACAGGTTTTAAATGAGAAATTTTAGGATTGGCTTGATATTTAGCACACAAGCATACACTAAACATGATGTTAAGGCGACTGGCTATCAAATACAGGAGGCTACCTATGATTTTGCGGTACAAAGTGTTGTCAACATTTTCGGCAACATCATATTTGCACAATTTTTCACTCGAGCCTATAGGAGTTCTCATGTGTTTGGTGTTTTATTTGCAAATTTCTTAACCAAAATTTTAGCACACTTACTTTGACACAAAAAGATGTCATCATGCACTTGTTTGATTTGCAAACCTAGAAAGAAACTCAACTCACCAACCATGCCCATTTCAAAGGTAGATGACATGCACTCAACAAAATCATCAGTATGCCATTTGGATGAAGAACCAAAGATTATATCATCAACATAAACTTGAAAAATAAGAATCTAACCTTCAGATTTCTGAATAAAAAGAGTTTTGTCTACCTCAACTTGTTTGAAGCCAATTTCAAGTAGGTATTCTGTCAATCTCCCATACCACACATGTGATGCTTGCTTCAAGCCATAAAGTGCCTTCTTCAATTTGTATACATGATCCATATGATGTTGATCCTCAAAACTCTTAGATTGTATAACATACACTTCTTCACTCAAGATTCCATTTATAAAAGTACTTTTGACATCCATTTGAAAAAGCTTAATCTCCATATAGCATGCAATGACTAGAAATACTTGAACTGACTCAATACGAGCTACAGGAGCAAAGGTCTCATCGAAGTCAACCCCCTCAACCTGTGTGTACCCTTGAGCAACCAACCTTGCTTTGTTTCGAATGATGTTACCTAACTCATCACTTTTATTTTTGAAAATCCATTTTCTACCAATTATATTACCATGGTCAGGAGGTGGAAACAAGTTCGACACCATCATTTCAAAAATAATGTTCTAGTTCATCAAGCATTGCATTAATCCAAAATTCATCTTTTAATGCCTCATCAACATTTTTGGGTTCAAAATTGGATAGAGAACATGAAAATCTAACATGTGAGTATGTAGAGCTCATGCATATAAGTCCATCTATCTTGCGGTAATCCACTTTTTATTTCTTTCGAGTTTGAACCTCTCCACGCATATTTCCAATTATTTGAGATGATGGATGGTTTTTCTGAATTTACTTGGAATATTTTGTCCATCATCTGCTGCATCATCATCACTGTGTTTTTTTTCCTCAGATTCAGTGTCACGTGTTGTGCTAGGTGTTGCAACATCTGGGGCAACACCTGCATTTTTCCAATGAAAAAAGAATTTCCAGAAGGTCTTACACATCATCTTAAGATGTTTTCTTTTTGAGATCTGCACAGTCATTAAAAACAACATTTATGGATTGCATAATAGTCCTAGTTCGTAAATTAAACATGAGATAAGCTCGACTATTTGTGGCACATCCTAAAAACAAAAACTTATCACTCTTTGAATCGAATTTCGCAAGTTGATCCATGTCATTCAAAGTGTAACAAACACAACAAAAAATATAAAAATATTTAAGATTAGGCTTCTTTCCCATGATTATTTCATAAGAAGTCATGGTTGAACTAATTCTTAAATACACCTTATTCGAAATATGGCAATCTATGTTAAGGGCCTCTGCCCAAAAATGCTTTGAAATATTCTTTGATGCTAGCATCATCTTATCCATTTCTTGCAACGTCATGTTCTTGTATTCGGTAATGCCATTTTTTGTGGGGTTTTTGGTGCTGAGAATTCATGTGAAATTTTCATGTCACAAAAAAAATGAGAATGAAGAGTTTTCAAATTCCTTATCATGGTCAGTCCTGATCCTTTTCACCTTCAAAATGGAATTTGCGATTCTTGTGACTAACTGTTTAAACACATCGAAAGTATCTGATTTATCCGTAATGAAACTAACCCATGAAAACCGTGAGAAATCATCGACGCGTACAAAGGAGTACTTCTTACCTCCGAAGCTTTTCACCTCTATAAGACCCATTAGATCCATGTGTAGCAATTCAAGAAAAAAATTTTTCCCAGATGATGGCAACACTAGGTGTAACACGCGAGTTTGCTTACCCTTTTGACAATCTCCGCACATATATGGTATGCCAGATTAGATATTAGGCATTCCTCGTACTACATCGTACTTACATAAGTTCTTCATGGTTTTAAAATTCACATGTCCAAGTTTTTGATGTCATAGGTCGAGTTCACTAACTTGTGCATGTTTGCATGAAAGTTCTTCACCTATTTGATAGCAGTTGTCCGAAGACCTTGTACCTGTTATATGCACATGTTAGTTTCATCAAAAACTTCAAAAGTATGTTTATCAAACTTGACAAGTAAATTATCATCACACAATTGGCTTATAATTATTAAATTCGAATTTAATCCTTCAACATGAAGCACATTATGGAGATTTGGTAGTCCTTCAACATTCAATGTTCCCTTTCCAACAATCCTTCCTAATTTTGCTCCCCCTCCATAGTTTACTCTACCACCCTTTTGATCAACATAGTCAATGAGATGTTCTCGTGGTCCTGTCATATGGCGTGAGCTTCCACTATCAAAGTACCAATGACCTGCAGTGTTAACTTTTAATGAAGTATAGACAACATTACAATGAGTTGTTACCTTTGGTACCCAAATTTGTCTTACTGTAGATCGACGGTTGGAGATGTTGCAGGAAGTGTTGGGTAACATTTGGGACAATCTCCGGCTCGGTTTTTTATTCATGCAGTCATACCTGAGTTTATAACTGTGATGTCCCACATCTTAAAAATGAAATATTGAAAATAAGTTTATAATGACTTACAATGTACTTCTATAGCAACTTGGGTTAATCATTTTCGTAAAGCGAGGACAAATACGAAATAGTTGCTATACGGGCCCATTGTGCAGTCACGCAGCCACGGGTCCGGGCTCAGGGCATGACAGAATGGTATCAGAGCCGGTCACCGACATGGAACACCGGGAAATAAGTGCTATGCGGAGCAAAATGCTACGTGCATGAGAGCCACCTATTGAACCTGCGGGGCAAAGTGCAATATGACGGGAGCCACCTCTTGAACCTGTAGGAGCCACCTCTAGATTCTCGGCACTGGTGGATTGAGGGGTCAGGCCGCGACGAGGACGTCGCGTTCTGAAGGAGGGGTGATTGTGATGTCCCATATCTTAAAAATGAAATATTTAAAATGAGTTTATATTGGATTACAATGGACATCTATAGCAACTTGGGTTAATCATTTTTGTAAAGCGAGGACGAATACGAAATAGTTGCTATAGGGGCCCATTGTGCAGTCACTCAGCCGCGGGCCCGGGCTCTGGGCGTGACAATAACAGTAGGGTCTGATTTGTCTAGGCTTGAAACAGTAATTACATACATACCTGTATTTTCTTTTCTTAGGAACAGGTGCAGCAGGTTGTCTCTTTGGTGGAGAACTTTTGACCGATGACGTGGATTGTGACTGTGTGGATGTATCAGTTTTATCTTTCAAAAAGATAATTGATTTGAAGATTCACCAATTTCAAATACACTGTCTTTGAAACCTAATCCCTTCTTGTCATTTCTTCCCATCAAAAGTATGGATTCAAGCTTGGAAATGCTCGAATTGAACTTGGATAAAGTCTCAATTGCCTTTTGAAGCTCATCTTTGGTCTTGCCTAATTCCAAGTCTTTTTTGCTCAGGATTACTTCAAGTTTGGCAACCACATCTTTTAGTTCAGTTTTCTCCTTCATGAGAGTTGAGTTAAGTTTGTTTCTTTTAATCCAATCGGCGTACAACTCTTCATAAAACTTTTGTACACTCTCAAGAGTGACTTCTTCATCATCAGCTTCCAACTCATCATATACACTCGAACTTCCAGAAGGTGTAGATTTTAAGCAGAATGATTTTACACACGTGTTGTGTCCAGGAGTGGCAACACCTAAATGGTTCACTTGTAGCAAACGTTTTCCTGTCAATGGTGAAGTCAAGGAGGTGTGATTATCTGCATCATTGAATTTCTCCTCCTCATCAGATTCTTCATCACTTAGAAAAACATTATAGCCTATATTGTTTCGTAATCTGTTAGCACATTCGTTGGCATAGTAACAAAAGTCATTGCATTCTCTACACTACACCGAGTCATACTTCTTCGAATTAAATTGTCCCTTGCCTTCATTCTTTAGTCGAAATTTTTGTTGGGCAGGAAGCTTTTGAGGCCTTTCAGGTGCTGGCAGACTCGGAAACCTTGACAGTTGTTCAGTATTCTTTTTGTCTCTGATCCTTTTCAAATAGTCCCCAAACTTCTTCGTAATATATGAGATAGAGTCTTCACAAAGATCTGAATCATTTACTTCTTGGGATAGTTGAAAAAGATCATTATATGAGTCATTCAAAACTTGGAATGCAATAATCTTCCCCTTTTCTTTTCCTGCATTTCCATGTTCATCTCGAAGGCGCGGAGGGAGCTTATCAAATCTTCAAGTGCAATTAAAGTTGTATTCTACGATTCATTGATTGCACAGACTTTGATGTTTAAATGCTTAGGTAGTGATCTGATAACCTTGCTGACTAACCTTTCATTTATTATTGGATCACCTATGCTAAAAGCTTCATTGGAAATCTATCTGAGTCGTATGTCGTAGTCCACGATAGATTCGGTTTCTTCCATCCTTAAGTTCTCGAACTTTGATGTAAGAATTCTCAACTTCGTTCTCCTCACGCATTCAGGACATTCAAAATGCTTTTGGAGGATTTCCCAAGCATCTTTGGCAGATATACAGTTATAATTAAACTAAACATATTCAAATCGATTGAAGAGAAAATTGTATTCAATGCCTTTGAGTTGTAGTTCGAAATATGAACTTCATCGTTAGTCCAATCACTTTCTGGTTTTATCAGGTTGTCACCATGTTCGTCTATCCTCCTTGGTGGAGTCCAACCACTAACAATACGCTGTCACTGTAAGGTCCGAGATTATAGAAATGATATTATTTTAAACCGAGATTATATCACTTTAATCCGAGATTTTTTAATTTACGAATTTTGGAATGATGAATTAGATTCCACAGTTTTTGTAATTAATTAGGATTGAAATTGAATTAAAAGATTGAGTGAGGACCAAATTGCAAATAAAGAAGACTTCAGGGGCTAAAGTGCAATTATGGGATTTTAGTTGGACACTTGTCTTTGCCATGTGTTTTGGACATATATAAATTGTAATTCCCTTCATTCCACCAGAAACAAGACCGATACTTCAAAGTAAATTCCTCAAGTTTCCAATTGGTTTAGAAATTTGATTGTGCGTGATCCATTTATCAGAATTTAAATCCGGACACAGTACCGTACTCCTCTCGACGAGAGCTACAACTGGACGTAAGTTTTATTGATTTCTGGTATCATTTGAAAATATGATGTTGTAGAAATTTGATATAATTCATATATGATGTTCTGGACATGTTAGACATCGTAGAATCGAAGTCAGATTGAGAAACAGACTGATTATGGAATTGTTATGAATTTTTAGGGTATATTGATTTATACCAGACAGATTTGAATTGTGAATGAATTACAGATTGTAATGGATATGTGTTATGATTTGCAATTAATATATGATGATATGGTATTGACGGGAATACTGAGATTGTGCCGTTATGTCGATGATTTGAATTAAATTCAAAAAGTAATCAGATTGGTATTGATTTAGGCAGTATATTGATATGATATTATTAATATTGCCAGTGCCAGATTGAGGGATTGGCAGAGTTTAAATTCCAGACCGACACTACGAAAGAAAGGTATAAGTCAATGTGGTATTGGGAGATCGACTTAAGTCAGTCTAGACTTGAGTTTCCCTAAATCACATACTTTACTTTATTGCATTGATATTGCATTGATTTGATTGATATACTTGTTCTCTTGATTTATAGATAGCAGGTATCAGACGGGAAATCTTGTGACAGAAGTGCCTGATAGTGGTGGGATCGCCACGGGCACATTGCACGATGTCACAGGATAGTGTAGACATCTTGGGACGGAAGTGCCTGACAGTGGCGGGATTGCCACGGGTACGTTGCACGATGTCTCAAGATGGGTTATTAGCGATAGAGCTACAGTCCGTGACGGATAGGTCAGGACACCGGATGTTTGGTTATATCGAGTAATAGGATTGGAATTCTTCTATTCCGGAATTCGATATAAGAACATCATATTTGGTTATATCGAGTAATAGGAACAGAGTTCCTTCTATTACGGAATTCGATATAGGAATACCACATTTGGAAACCGAGATCCCTAGACTAGGTTTGAGTCTAGTCTGAATGATAGAGTTATGATCATTGTCGACAGTCTATGATTGTTTATGTTCAGATTTTGATACATATATCTGTTACCTGATTACATGCTTTATATTTGTTTATATGATTGCATGTTTCGTTGATTTATACTGGGATTTATTCTCACCGGAGTTATCCGGCTGTTGTCTTGTCTGTATGTGTACATGACAACAGGTGGGACAGGATCAGGGTCCAGAAGATGAGGAGAGATCGTGATAGAGTGGAGACTTCGGACTTGGATGTATATAGGGTTTTGACACTTGATATTTAGATGTTGAACCTTAGTTTTACTGATTTGTAGACGATACAGGACTTGTACTTTATTTTATACTGAGTTGTATATTAGTTGATTTCACTACGTTCCGCATTTTAAAAAAAAAAATTAGACCCTGTTTTATAATTGATTAATTAGTCCCAACGATGATTAAGAACTTGATTAGCGTCCGGGTCCCCACAACAGGTGGTATCAGAGCGATAGATCCTTTAGACTGAGATAGAAGAGAATGAGCGGGGTAGATTGAATTTTCTTTCCTTGCATGTGATTGCTAGCATGAGAATTATTTCAATGTTGATTTACATTGTGTGTGCTAGCATGATTTATTGCTTTCCCTATTACATGTTGTTTGTTATCTGAGTTGATTACAGCATGTAATTGCCAAGACTGAATCAGAACCGAATCTGAATCAGAGGTATATGATCAGAGGAGGGCTGAGACAGATTATATAGATTGGGTATTGATTTGTTAGATATTCAGATATACCGCCTCGGAGAATTCCAGAAAGGGGTAGTACTTCGACTGAACAGACAGATGCATCAGAAACTCAGATAGAAGCTAAGATGAGAGAATTTCAGTTATTACAGCCGCCGATTCTGAGTGGTACCGAGACATCTGAAGATTGTCAGAACTAGTTTGATGATATAGAAATTTTGTTTGATTTACTCGATTGTACAGATGAACAGAGAGTTAAATTGGTATTTTACCAGTTACGAGAGGCTGCCAGAAGTTGGTGGATTACAATCAAAGGAGTATTAGCACAACGTGGTACTGTGATCACGTGGGAAGTTTTCAAAATTGAATTCTATCAAAGATTTTTTTCTGTTTCCTACCGGGAGGACAAAAGAGCAGAATTTGAGAATTTGAGCCAAGGGCAACTGAATATTGAAGGATATGTGGCTAAATTCTCTACTCTACTGTGTTTTGCTCCTCATTTAGCTGGAAACGATGAAGTTGTAACGGATCAATTCATCAGAGGATTGAACTCAGAGATAGTTGCATTGATGAACATACAGCGACCTCACCATTTTGCTGATGTCTTGAGTAGAGTGTTGCGTGTTTTCTTAACTGCTCGCAAGCGCACGATGTCAAGTTATAGTAAAATGTACTTTTGAGTACAAGTGTCGATCCCACGAGGAGTGTATATAAAAATGTATATCAATTCTTGTAATTAAAATAGCCAAGAATTTATCTAGAAAAATCAATAATCAGATTTGTTTGTTTAAACGAATTGATTGAAAACAATGAATTAATTAGATCACCGAATTGAGAAATATCAATGAGAGAAAATATCTAGAGAAATGATTTCACAAAGTTTCCACGATAATTATTCATAGTTGAGTTTATATTCCTGAATTCCAATTATTTAATGACCAAGAACACTTAGATTGTTTTATTCCCCCTTTCCCAAGTGAAGAATAAAGTTTATCTATCAACTTCGATTCAATTATTCCTAATTAGAATCTAAATTTCATAGATAAATGCAAACAATGTTCTTACTAAGCCTCGCTAAAGTTATACGCCTTCCGAACGCTATAAACATTTAACGATGTGTTCTAATGATCTATAATCCTAGTCCCTCTCCCGAGTTGTAGAATTAATCAAACAACAACAATTTATGGCCAGTAAATTGCAGTGCAATAAACACATAGAAACACAAGTAAACATGAAATGGAATTCAATCTTTTAAAATAACACGTCAAATCATCGTGTCCACAAAGCTACGTCATTCTCTAGACTGGAAAGTTAGTTCATCATGAAATCCAAGAGAAAACAAGACATATTTGTAGTTCTAGGCATCGACACGCAATAAAATAAAGAGACAAAAGAAAAGATAACAAATCCAAAACGTCGTCTCTGTCCCCAGATCCGTCGTTCTTCGTAGTTGTAATCGATCTTCGCGTGTCGTGCCTTCGTCTCGCCTTCGGTCCGAGTCTTCCTCTGTATTTTCGTCCGAAACGGCGTGTTTTCTCTCCACTGCTGCCGATCCTCTCGTGTTTGACCTAGTTCGCGCAATTTATAATATTCTGGACGCGGCGCGCGCGCGGTGGCACATGAAATGGCGCGGTGGCGCGCGAGTTGCTGTTCATCTGCCCGTGCATGTATGCGCGCGGTCGCGCATGAAGTCGAGCTGGCGCGCGTTGCTCTCGGGTCTGTACGCGCGGGTGCGCATGAACTGGCGCGATGGCGCGCATGCCACTGTCGATCATCTGCACATCATTGCGCGCGGCTGGGCGTGATCTCGCGCAGGCACGCGCGAGGCTCTATCCGAGGGTTTGAGTGAACGTGCGCGCGACTGCGCGTGAAGTGGCGCGATGGCGCGCGCACTTCTGTCCCATGGCATATCTTTTCGCGCGTGGTAGCGCGAGAACTCGCGTGGCAGCGCGCATACTTCTGGTCTTGGCAATAGCTGAGCTCTCGATTCGGTTCTGTTTTCTCGATTCACTTGGTTGCATATCCACTATCTTCTCCATTCCTGAAATGACAACAAAAACAACCAAAAACGCATAATTCTGTTTGAAACAAGCATAATTCAAAATGGATTCTAATATAAATTAAGTGCAAATCTTGCACTTATCAAACCCCCCAAACTTGAACTTTTGCTAGTCCCGAGCAAAATAAAATAAAAACAAGAAGTCAATTAATAAATAATGAAACTCTTAACAGTCATGGATTCGCAAGAAGTGATATTGGCCTCAGATTTTATCTATTTAATGTAATTCACGATTTCCCAAGAGTCACGTGTGTGTGTGATAAGTCAATGTTCGTTTACCCCATCGAGTGCTCAAATAGAGTCATAATGCCCATCCACTTACAGAATCAAGAAATCATCAGTTTAGTTTAACTCACACTTCATCAAAATACAAGTTCACATTCATAGATCACATAGGACTTTATTGGTGATTAATTGGCTCAATGAATATTCAACGAAATTATACCAAAGACGAAATCACACGACGAGATGCTTGCAAGCAAGTGATTAAAGTTTATACTTGATGACAATGTTTTTCAGGTATCCATAGGCTTGACTTGAAAAACTTTTCTCCACTAGTATATTGGATAAATGTGACAAGGTTAATAGGTCTTGTAGGCTTGTAACGTTAGGCCACGGCTCACGGCTACAATAAAGTTATGGAAATCAAAATTTGAGAGAAATATTTGAACTTCATCAACTTCACTCATTTTCATTTTCTTTTGAACCACCACCCACTTTATTGTTCTCTTTTCATTCATATCCTCCATTTCCCGTATTTTCTTTCTTGCTAACCACTTTTGATTCATTCTTTTCATTGTTTTTCTTCTTCTTTTCTTCGCCAACTCCTTTTTTCATGCTTTAAATTTTTCTTTTTCTTTACAAGGAGCATTTGAATCATTACAACACCACTGAATTTATTTCTCTCAAAATCAGGTAGGAAATTAAGTGTATAAGCTTCATTTGGTAGTTGTTGTGGGATATAGAATAGATACAAGTGGGGGCTAATTGTATGTCATTGACATACACCACTTGATTTTTTAATAGGCTCAAAATGGGACACTAGGGATACTTCATGTTCAGTTGGTAGGCTCGAAGGCTAAAAACGGCTCCAAAGATCGCCTAAATCATTCCTATGTCACATATTATCCGTATTTCGCCTCGAAAAGTGTTCAAACAAGTTCTAGACATCCGTCAATCCATTAATCATCTCATACAAACCAGTCACATGCGATTTTCAAAAAAATGATATATGAAATAGGTGCACGAAAAAAGGTAAGCATCTCAATTAACTTTGAAGCTCAACGGGCTACAATTGACAGTAAACAAAGAACACAGGCCCAAGGATGTTGTGAAAGACTGCCTAGATCATTTCTAAATCTGCAGAAGTGTCAATCAATGTCATGCAAGTTTTACCAAGAATCAGATCCCCCTCATCTATTTAGCATCATAGGCATGCAACTTGTCTTTAAGCAATGATAGTATCAACAACACGACCGTGCAAAATAATTGTGGCTCCGAGGTTATCATAAACATATATATATATCTCATAGTCGCAATTCAGTTTTCATCATTGGTCACACATTTTGCTTATCCATGACGCTACCTAACAAGTTCTAACATGCAAAAAAAAAAATAAATAAATAAATAAATAAATAAAAACTACTGAGCAATAGAAATAACAAAAAAATTGCAGGAAAAATTCTATCAGGCAATTTTACCTCCCCCCAAACTTAAAGTATGCATTGTCCTCAATGTAAAGAAATAAAGAATATGACAACACATACCTCGCTCCCGAGTGTCAGAACTCGGGGCTCGAGTCATCGTTCGCAGCGTCTTCAGCATCCTCGTCCATGGGCTGCGGCAGTAGATCTGGTGGTGGGTAAAATTAACAACTAAGGGAGTAAAATAAAATAAAATAAAAAAAACAAAATGAATGCTAAAGAAAATAAATTGTGGGTTGCCTCCCACACAGCGCTTGGTTTAACGTCGTCAGCCCGACTGTTACTGGTTTATTCAAGGTGGGTCGTATGATTTCTTGGAAGCCTTGAATTCAACGCTTTGACCATCAACCTCCATGGTCAGTTTTCCTTGTTTCAAATCAATGATGGCTCCAGCAGTAGCCAAAAACGGTCGTCCTAAAATAGCACGAACATTCTGACTGTTCCCCATGTCAAGAACCACAAAATCTGCTAGAAGCCTTATTTTATCAATCTTAAGTTCAACATCTTCCACAATACCCAGCGGTGTCCTGACCGATTTATCTGCCATCTGCAAGCTTAGTCCTGTGGGCTTTATCCTACTCAATCCAAGTTTCTCGTAAAGAGAACTTGGCATTAAATTTATACTTGCTCCTGAGTCACAGATAGCTTTTTCTACTAAATTTCCTCCTATTTCACATGGTACAATAAATTCACCGGGATCGAGCAACTTTTGAGGAAGATTTCTTCGTGTTCCTTCAGTAACTTCACCTTACACCTGATCTACAAACTCATTATTAGTGTGTAGGTTCTTGAGATCTTCAAGACCTTGTTTCTTTCGAAATTCAGCTTGTAATTGAAAAAATCGCTGGGGGTAGGGAAGTAAAGAAATATCAATGCATTTATTTAAATCATACCTCTCAGATTTCTTACCTCGGGCTCCTTTGGTTGGACTTAGTTTTTCATCCTGAACAGGTGTGAGTTCAACCCTCTTCTCTTCTTTGCCTACCACGCAAGTCTCTTCATGATGTATAAAAATGGCATTCACCTCTCTCAGTTTTGAGTCGGCAGTCTTCTGAACTGCGCCTGACGGTTGAGACGTGAGTTGCTTCGTTATCTGCCCCACTTGCGATTCAAGGATTTTCAAAGTAGCACCAATACTCGCCATATGTGTTTCAAGGTTGTCAAGTCTAGACTCAGTTCTAGACATCCTCTTACCAGATTCAACAACAAATGTCCCCACTAGATCCTCAAATGATGGCTTCCCTTCCCCATTTGATGTACTGAACCCCGGTGGAGGGTTCAACACATTCTTATTGTTTGCATAAGAAAAATTTTCATGGTTTCTCAACCCAGGATGATAAGTATTAGGGGGAGGGTTACCTCGATATCCGCCAAAGCCTCCAAAGTTCTTGTTGTTGATGTATTGGACTTCTTCAGGAAAATGTGATTCTTCAACAGCAACCGGTGGTCCTTCAGTGTTTGATGTACCCACCTTATTCATGGTTGCTATCTGTGTAGTCAACGCTGAGACTTGCGCAGTGAGTGATGTGATAGGATCCACAGCATAAACTCCAGCTGTCCTCTGTAATCCTGACCTCTCAGACGGCCATTGGTAGCTATTAATAGTCATCTGCTCAAGTAAGTCATAGGCTTGAGCAGGAGACTTGGCAAAGATCGTGCCACCTGCCGCTGCATCCACAGTTGTACGCGTCTGACCATTCAATCCATTATAGAAAAGCTCGATTTGTACCCAGTCTTCAAAACCATGATTTGGGCACCTCCTCAATAACTCCTTATACCTTTCCCAAGCTTCATACAATTGCTCGAAGTCAGTCTGTTTAAAAGTGTTGATCTCAATCTTTAATTGTGCAGACTTCGCAGGTGGAAAATATTTAGAAAGGAACTTTGTCGCCAGCTCTTGCCATGTCGTGATGCTCCCTAACGGCAGTGATTGGAACCATCCTCTTGCTTGATCCCTAAGAGAAAAAGGAAACAAGCGCAGTCGAATAATATCATCAGAAACACCATTTATTTTTACCGTATCCGTAATCTCCAAGAATGTTCTGAGATGTAGATGAGGATCTGCAGTAGTGTCTCCCCCAAACTGGTTCTGTTGAACCATGTTTATCAATGCAGGCTTAAGCTCGAAATTGTTGGCGTTGATGGTTCCTCGAGCAATGCCAGAATAATGCGTGTTGATCACTGGTCGGAAGTGATCTCTGATTGGTATAGCCTCAGGCGGCATCTGCCGGTCGTTTTATCTGTTATCAGCCATCGCTTTGATTTCTTCCCTTCTCGCTTTTCTCAATCTTCTCGCAGTTCGTTCGATCTCCGGATCAAAAATAAGCAAATCAGGGCTGTGCGATCTTAGCATGCACTGTCAAACAGAGAAAGTGAATAAGTCAAAAATGGAAAATAAAATAAAAGCTCTAAATTAAAATCTAGACTAATTGGTAACAATGTTGATATAAATGCAAATTTGACACTCCCCGGCAATGGCGCCAAAAACTTGTTGCGTGTTTTCTTAACTGCTCGCAAGCGCACGATGTCAAGTTATAGTAAAATGTACTTTTGAGTACAAGTGTCGATCCCACGAGGAGTGTGTATAAAAATGTATATCAATTCTTGTAATTAAAATAGCCAAGACTTTATCTAGAAAAATCAATAATCAGATTTGTTTGTTTAAACGAATTAATTGAAAACAATGAATTAATTAGATCACCGAATTGAGAAATATCAATGAGAGAAAATATCTAGAGAAATGATTTCACAAATTTTCCACGATAATTATTCATAGTTGAGTTTATATTCCTGAATTCCAATTATTTAATGACCAAGAACACTTAGATTGTTTTATTCCCCCTTTCCCAAGTGAAGAATAAAGTGTATCTATCAACTTCGATTCAATTATTCCTAATTAGAATCTAAATTTCATAGATAAATGCAAATAATGTTCTTACTAAGCCTCGCTAAAGTTATACGCCTTCCGAACGCTATAAACATTTAACGATGTGTTCTAATGATCTATAATCCTAGTCCCTCTCCCGAGTTGTAGAATTAATCAAACAACAACAATTTATGGCCAGTAAATTGCAGTGCAATAAACACATAGAAACACAAGTAAACATGAAATGGAATTCAATCTTATAAAATAACCACGTCAAATCATCGTGTCCACAAAGCTACGTCATTCTCTAGACTGGAAAGTTAGTTCATCACGAAATCCAAGAGAAAACAAGACATATTTGTAGTTCTAGGCATCGACACGCAATAAAATAAAGAGACAAAAGAAAAGATAACAAATCCAAAACGTCGTCTCTGTCCCCAGATCCGTCGTTCTTCGTAGTTGTAATCGATCTTCGTGTGTCGTGCCTTCGTCTCGCCTTCGGTCCGAGTCTTCCTCTGTATTTTCGTCCGAAACGGCGTGTTTTCTCTCCACTGCTGCCGATCCTCTCGTGTTTGACCTAGTTCGCGCAATTTATAATATTCTGGACACGGCGCGTGCGCGGTGGCGCATGAAATGGCGTGGTGGCGCGCGAGTTGCTGTTCATCTGCCCGTGCATGTATGCGCGCGGTCGCGCATGAAGTCGAGCTGGCGCGCGTTGCTCTCGGGTCTGTACGCGCGGGTGCGCATGAACTGGCGCGATGGCGCGCATGCCACTGTCGATCATCTGCACATCATTGCGCGCGGCTGGGCGTGATCTCGCGCAGGCGCGCTAGGCTCTGTCCGAGGGTTTGAGTGAACGTGTGCGCGACTGCGCGTGAAGTGGCGCGATGGCGCGCGCACTTCTGTCCCATGGCATATCTTTGCGCGCGCGGTAGCGCGAGAACTCGCGCGGCAGCGCGCATACTTCTGGTCTTGGCAATAGCTGAGCTCTCGCTTCGGTTCTGTTTTCTCGATTCACTTGGTTGCATATCCACTATCTTCTCCATTCCTGAAATGACAACAAAAACAACCAAAAACGCATAATTCTGTTCGAAACAAGCATAATTCAAAATGGATTCTAATATAAATTAAATGCAAATCTTGCACTTATCATAGAGCGAAGAGAGCGGAGGCGAGTTTGATTAGACAATTAACAAGGTTGTGTGTGAAGCAACCCCAGACACCACAATCCCCTCTTCGAGTTGATCGTGGCAACACGAGTGCAAAGCAAGATCTGCTGAAAGCTCAAAAGAAGCCATTCAAGAAGTTAGGGACTGGTTCCTCTAGTTCTAGTGATTCTAGTTCGAGTTACACTGGAGTGTACTGCAGAACTTGCGTAGGAAGACATCCCACAGGACATTGCCAAGGAGTGCTTGGTCGTTGCAATATCTGTAAACAATTAGGACATTTTTCTAAGGTTTGTCCACAGAGAGGTCCCCGAAGATCTTAGAGGGCTGGACCATTTGGATATGTGATTGAGGAACAGACCCAGGGCACACTTGATGACACAGTGACAGGTACTGATCTTTTATGATTATGTTGCATATATATACTAATGCATTTCTTAAGATTATCCTGGAATGAGTTGCATGGAGATATGCATTATCTGTTGGGTCTGTATTGCTGTAGTATTAATCTTTGTACCTTCTGGGGAAAGAAAGATTGATCTCAGAGATTTCTGTGATATATTGTATACTACAGTAAGATGAGAATGAGAATCGAGACAGAGTATGGTGTACTTGTATTATCTGATTTGACTGCATTACTGATATTGGTGATATAATGATCAAGTACAGAAAGACAGAAATATTGTAGAATCTGTTCCAGACATGGTAAGATTCAGATTAGAGATAGCTAATGAGTAGAGATTTTGCAATAAGGATTCTAGATTTAGAATTCCTTTGAGATTGTCGTATATGACTCGATTGTTACAGAAAGGAACAGATGGTATCCTTATGTACTCAATAGATGTACTGAAATAGAGCTTAACATTGGCAGATTTTCCAGTGATATACGAGTTGGTAGATGTTTGCCTAGATAAGATTTTAGATTTGCTTTATATCAGAAAGATAGATTTCAGAATTGAATTCAGATCAGATATTGATTGTTGTTTTAGAATTCAGTACAGAATAATATTGTATGTACAGAATGATACAGAATAAATTGAAAGATCAGTAGAAGAGTACTGACCAGGAGTTACATCTGATTTAGTGTTTCTCTTTGGCATGTGTCAGTATCTTCAGAGATGTGCTGATAATTCTATGCTCGTTATATCTATGAGATTTTGATATAATTGCAGCATTTGATTGATCGAATCGACTATCGGAAGACTGTAGTGATTATTCTGAGAATAAGGATTATTGTATACAGAAATTATTCAGATATGAATCCTGCGTGAAACAGATTGTATTTAGAATATGCGATACCTGCAGTTAGTATACCGATTGATTCTGATACAGTTGAGATTGTGATCAGTGACTGATAAGATACTGATATCAGAAATTTCAGAATTGGCAGAAATGTATTTTGTCTGATTTGGCAGATTATTTTATTCGACTGTTGCTTTATATCTGCTGAATATTGTTATTGTTCTAAATCAGTATTTGAGACATCTTATATTGTTTTGGGAGCATATTTTATTTGTAGATGGGATATAACAGTTGATTAGAATGACATTAAGATGTTTACCAGAAATCATGGTATTATGAGTTCACTGAACTCACTAGATCTGTATAGGATATTGATATTTCATCTCTGATGTAATATTACTGTGTTTTGAATCCGTATATGCTGTAGATTATTGTGAACCAGTGAGAGTATATAAAGTTCCAACCGAATCAGAGTTAAATTCGAGAGTTACAGCAGTTCAAAATGTAACAGATATGTGATTGTGTATTTTGTATGAGACTGATTATCTTGTGATGTCAGATGTGTCAGAATTGTACATCAAAGCTTGATATAGATAGTCAGAGCCGAATACCAGGTAGGTATATTTTCTTTCATTTATGTTATTAACTGATTTGTTTGTATCAAATAGTTCGAATCTGAAATCACAGATAGGGTTAGAAATGTACCGTAGTGGATTCAGTTTTCAATTTGATGATTGAGAATGTATGGTATTCGAACAGATAGAGTTGATATAGACAGATTAGATCAGCTATGACAGAATTTGTATTGAAATGTTGACATAAATTGTATTGATATGTCTGAATCGCTAACAGAAAAGACAGAAAGATAGAAATCAGAAGATTTATTACAGAAATTGTATAGTTCTGACGAGAAATGGGGAGTATAATTCGATGAATTTCATAATGAGATTACTTCAATACTTTCCATATATGATATGATATGATTATGATTGACAGATTGTCAATCTATATCTATTAGTTTGTACCAGATAACCTACAAACATGACCAACTGACACAGATCGATGTCAGAAAAGTGGTCAGAAAGATCAAAATGCCACAGTAGATTATATCAGATTGTGACTTTTGATGGATTTGGTACTTGTAATAGAGTATATCATGAGATTTCTCTTAGATTGTTTTACAGATTGACAGACAGTCAAAATGTACTATCCAGATATTGGAAGATGATTTTGGTACAGCTTTGTGCTGGATATTAGCACTATACAGCTTTAGTGCTGGATGTTAGCACTAGTTGTTATGAATTATTGTCACTGTATGAATTCCTGTATGACAATAATTATTAAGACAGTTCAGAATGGACAGATTTAAGAAACCAACGTCGGATGATGACGATTGGTATTTGAAGCTGAAGACAGTATATGTCCTTGATTGAGATAAACAGATTTGATAATAGCTGATCGTCCTGATATGTGATGAGCTGTAGATTGGTTTATACGGACGTTGTATAGCCAGTAATACGAGATTGATTATGTCAGAAGGATTGGAGAAGTATTATGACATTGTACTTAGTGAATTCTTATTCCAGATTGGAATCAGAATCAGTAGAAGTAAGAGAATTCAGAATTAAGATTATCCTGTTGTTGAAAACAAAGTAAGATTGTCAGTAGGTCAATGAGAATATCTGAAAAACAGAATCTGATATGAGATTGAAATTTCAGAATTGATTCATTGAGATAAGTTTTCTGATTTACCTCTTGTATACGTTTCGTGTTGATATCTGACTTGATTACCTGTGATTTCGAGGACGAAATCGTATCTTAGAGGGGGAGAATTGTAAGGTCCGAGATTATAGAAATGATATTATTTTAAACCGAGATTATATCACTTTAATCCGAGATTTTTTAATTTACGAATTTTGGAATGATGAATTAGATTCCACAGTTTTTGTAATTAATTAGGATTGAAATTGAATTAAAAGATTGAGTGAGGACCAAATTGCAAATAAAGAAGACTTCAGGGGCTAAAGTGCAATTATGGGATTTTAGTTGGACACTTGTCTTTGCCATGTGTTTTGGACATATATAAATTGTAATTCCCTTCATTCCACCAGAAACAAGACCGATACTTCAAAGTAAATTCCTCAAGTTTCCAATTGGTTTAGAAATTTGATTGTGCGTGATCCATTTATCAGAATTTAAATCCGGACACAGTACCGTACTCCTCTCGACGAGAGCTACAACTGGACGTAAGTTTTATTGATTTCTGGTATCATTTGAAAATACGATGTTGTAGAAATTTGATATAATTCATATATGATGTTCTGGACATGTTAGACATCCTAGAATCGAAGTCAGATTGAGAAACAGACTGATTATGGAATTGTTATGAATTTTTAGGGTATATTGATTTATACCAGACAGATTTGAATTGTGAATGAATTACAGATTGTAATGGATATGTGTTATGATTTGTAATTAATATCTGATGATATGGTATTGACGGGAATACTGAGATTGTGCCGTTATGCCGATGATTTGAATTAAATTCAAAAAGTAATCAGATTGGTATTGATTTAGGCAGTATATTGATATGATATTATTAATATTGCCAGTGCCATATTGAGGGATTGGCAGAGTTTAAATTCCAGACCGACACTACGAAAGAAAGGTATAAGTCAATGTGGTATTGGGAGATCGACTTAAGTCAGTCTAGACTTGAGTTTCCCTAAATCACATACTTTACTTTATTGCATTGATATTGCATTGATTTGATTGATATACTTGTTCTCTTGATTTATAGATAGCAGGTATCAGACGGGAAATCTTGTGACAGAAGTGCCTGATAGTGGTGGGATCGCCACGGGCACATTGCACGATGTCACAGGATAGTGTAGACATCTTGGGACGGAAGTGCCTGACAGTGGCGGGATCGCCACGGGTACGTTGCACGATGTCTCAAGATGGGTTATTAGCGATAGAGCTACAGTCCGTGACGGATAGGTCAGGACACCGGATGTTTGGTTATATCGAGTAATAGGATTGGAATTCTTCTATTACGGAATTCGATATAGGAACACCATATTTGGTTATATCGAGTAATAGGAACAGAGTTCCTTCTATTACGGAATTCGATATAGGAATACCACATTTGGAAACCGGGATCCCTAGACTAGGATTGAGTCTAGTCTGAATGATAGAGTTATGATCATTGTCGACAGTCTATGATTGTTTATGTTCAGATTTTGATACATATATCTGTTACCTGATTACATGTTTTATATTTGTTTATATGATTGCATGTTTCGTTGATTTATACTGGGATTTATTCTCACCGGAGTTATCCGGCTGTTGTCTTGTCTGTATGTGTACATGACAACAGGTGGGACAGGATCAGGGTCCAGAAGATGAGGAGAGATCGTGATAGAGTGGAGACTTCGGACTTGGATGTATATAGGGTTTTGACACTTGATATTTAGATGTTGAACCTTAGTTTTACTGATTTGTAGACGATACAGGACTTGTACTTTATTTTATACTGAGTTGTATATTAATTGATTTCACTACGTTCCGCATTTTAAAAAAAAAAAATTTAGACCCTGTTTTATAATTGATTAATTAGTCCCAACGATGATTAAGAACTTGATTAGCGTCCGGGTCCCCACAGTCGCTGTCTTTCATCTACGGATTTTATATAGAATCTAATTTTAACCTTCCATAGGTAGTAGTTAGAACCATCTAACACTGGTGGTCGCAGTGCAGCGTTTACAAGCGATGTGTCCATTAGATATTTCTGTCAAACAAGAACAAACACAGAATCAGCACTTAGTATGTCAAGAGTAGGCTCTGATACCACTTGTAAGGATATTGCTTGACATATATGAGTTTATGTAATACCAATAGTGTAAGATTGTAAATTTATGTTTTATCAGAATTAATTGTTGTGTTAAATGTTACAATATTTAAAACAACATGCAGTGGAATAGCAAGGTTTGTAACACAAATTGAATTTAAATAAATAGATTGGTCAAGATTAAATTTGCACAAGTATGGTGCCTCAGGGCAAAAATTAATCACTAGAAAACCAAAACATTTACAAAAACTAATCACTAGTGATGATGACTAAAATCAATTTTCTCAACACGTTGAAAAAATAAACATCTTTCTAAAAATGATTAAGAATACTAAAACATAAATAAGAAAGCAAAAGCGTAATGCCAAAAGCTTGAAGCAACGAAACAAACTTCAACCAACACTTGCACGCGTGTTGTCTGAAATGTCTCCAACAATCACGACAGCACATGCTCCGACACTCTTCAAAACATCACGTCCCTTGAAGAAATATTTCTCTGAAATCCACAACGTACACAAGTGCATGTATTATTTATCGAGAGGGAGAGCCGTAACAATGTCCTTGTTTTCTTATTTATAGACTTTCTTTCTCCTAGAGTTTATCTCCACAAGGAAACCGATTGAACAAGGAAAGTAAGAGTTTTATTAGGAACAAAACTCTTTTTGAATATTAATATCATATCATGATACTATTTGCATAATTATCTCATTATCTAGAAAGACAATATCATCATATATTATACTCAATCAAATCAACAAGGAAAACATAATATTAGGGAAATCATTTAAATTAAGTAAATATATTAAGAGATTATATTTTCCTTCATAATCCATATTCGATTTGAACTCCTCTCATATAGAAACCATCTTCCACAAATTCGGACAATCCACGACAAAGCGGATATTTGTTTCAACAAAAAATCGCAAGGCCTCAATGTAGAACCCAAAATCAGTATATGTATAACCCACACACTTATTTAATTGTTAAATTATTTATTTAAAGTTTAAAATGAGTTTTTAGCCATGCATGATTTATTTAAATTCATTATTTTAAATTACTCATGTTTAGGTGATGCACGTTAAAATGTTTTTTTCGAGTTTCTTGTTCAGGCGATTATTCGAGGTGAGATCGAGGAAAAGACCGGTGACGATTCTTGGCAATTTAAAATACGGTATTTATTTTAAAAGCAAGGAAGGGGCATTTTAAATAATTTATTTAAGTTTTTAGTATTTTAAATGCCTTATTTATTTATTTAGTGATTTTAGAATTTTAAAGTTAGCATTATGTATTTTATTTTGGTAAAGAGGAAAGTTTTATAAAAATTAGTGTGTAATTATTTTAATTGAGGAGTTTGATTAAATTAGTGCGTGTTAACCTTTAATTAGTTAATTTAGCTATAATTTCTCGTAATTAAAAACACACACACGTTTTAATCACCCACACACACTATTTGACACACTAGAAACCGTATAAAACACACAGAAGTTTCAATTCAGAATTTTATTATTTTGAGAGAGTAATATTAGGGTTCTTAGTCTTGAGAGTAGCTGCCCCTTCCCTCTATAATTTCCAATGAGTTTTCGTCATTTTTGTGCAAGAAAAATCGAGCCACCATCGTCCCGGATCAGGCCTCACTCCGTCTCCGCTTTGGTATCGCCGTATCGTGAGTTTTTCACATCAAAGACACGTATATTATGTTATTTTTGCATCGATCTCGTTATAGTATGCGTTGGTTGTTATTTATGCGTAAAAATATATGTGTGATATGTAGAAGTTTGAGCAATTATGTTTAGATCACTTTTGAAACCATTTTGGATCTAAAATCACGTTTTCTGCTGTCTTTTTAAATACTGCGATTTTTCAGTCATGATTCTGAGAAAACTTTCAACATGAAAATTGTAGAACGTTTTGATACCTTCGACTTGGCAGTAAGTTCGAAATATTTGGATAAAAATTGAGTGAGTTGTGGCGTTTTTCGTGAGACTGCTCAAACTGCATTTTTCAGAAAATTATGTATTGAGGCGTTCTTGAAGTTTTATCGTTGTAGGCTTCGTTGGGGATCGACGGGAGATTTTTTCTGCGTATAGATATGCCTAGTATGATGTTGGGTTGGTATTTGGTATGCCGGTTAGTGTCGATAGGCACTTGAATTCATAGAAGGCGTAGGGAACAATTTTATGTCAAATTCCATGTTTTGAGTTGTATTGTGTCGTAGGTTGCATATCTTTGCTTTGGGGTATTTGTACGTGGTTGGTTCAATGTTAGGGGGTATACTAGGATAGGTCTCGGGGTGTCGGTTCATGGTCTGTATAATCGAGTCTAGAACGATAAGCATCGCATGTATTAAATTTTCGTGAGTTTCCAATTAACGCAGGTACACGGACCCTTACACGGGGTCCGTGCCTTTGTATTCTTCGAAATTTCATTTTTGCGAGCCAACACGGACCCCCACACGGATCAGGGCACTGGGTCCGTGCCTTTATTTTCTTTGAAGTGTAAAATTCCAAAGCCTACACGGACCCTTAGACGGACCCAGGCACGGGGTCCGTGCCCTTTCTCCTTTCCGAGTATTCCTTTGCGCACCTACACGGACCCAGGCACGGGGTTCGTGTACTTCATATTTTTGAGAAATTTTATTGTGTCTTTGGAGTTTCATGTCTTGGGTTAGTACGATGATTTAAATGAGGTCAAGTCCCGAGTGTTTTAGAATGTCTTAAGTTATTTATTAAATTCGGTGGTGAGCACGTATACCTACGTCTAAGCTATGCAATTTAAGTATTTAAAATTCATGTTAGTATGTGCAGCAGCGGCCCCAAATGAAATCCAATGAATCTCTCAACGCCAAGTAAGTATGTTCGACGTGCAAAGAAAATACTTTTAAGTTTTTGAGGTATGCTAAATGTCTTGTGACCAAATTTATGTTTAGGATTGGAAATCGTTAACTTATGAACGGGGCCAATCCGCCCGTTTAATTATGAATGGGTTTAGATCAAGATTGGAAAGCGTTAAATTATGAACGGGGACCAATCCGCCCGTTAAATTATGAACGGAGATATCATGTACGTGGCAGTGGATCTGCCCTATCAGCCCAGTACTGTTGTTTAGTCTGATCAGGCGATTTATGTTATGGGTCACTTGCTTTGAAACATACCTCTACGCAAAATGATGAAGTTTATGTATGTTCAAGTATGCAAGCATGTTTAAGAAAAGTATCACATTATGGCACGTCTATGTATGTATGTAAGTTCAAGCTTTTATGTGCAAGTTCAAGTTTCAGTATGTACGCCATATTTTAAAGTTGCATGTGATTTTATTACGTATTACTCGTTATCTCCAGTTTATACGTGTTGAGTCTGTAGACTCACTAGACTTGATCAATGCAGGTGAGGATGCATATGAGGAGACGAGGGGTGCGGACCAGTAAGTTGTCTTGGACTGAGCGGGAGGCTAAACCTGAGGACCGCCATGTTTTAAGTTTTCTTTTGAATGTTGTTTAAAAATACTCTGATTTGTGCTTTTGGTTATGGGAGTTTAAACCAGAAATTTTTCTCTTGCAAATACTTTTGGGACGTGCAGTTTGTTTTAGCGAATTTTTAAGGTTCACGTTTTATTTAAGAAAATTTTAATTTTTCCGCAAATTTGAATAGTAAAAGTTCGGTACGTTACACTCAACTTGCTTATAGATCGTCTCTGTTGGAGATCTGGAGGGAACATCGAGAAGCCCTTCGATCTTTTGCATCCTTGTTTCAAGTTTAAGAATACGAGCGTGCGCCGTTGTGTTATACGACAGTGAATCACCAGACATTTTTACAATACTTTTCATGTCTGCAATTTAACAAGCCAACAAAAAACATGGCTCTGATACTAGCTGTCAGAGGTGCTACTCAACGCGACAACTTTTTCAAAGTCCGTCGCCCTTGTGCGGCTTGAATTGATGCATCAATTCAATCAGCCAACTCGTATTGATGTTTCCCGTGGATTTAGATCTCACCGAGTCAAGAAAACCAATACAATGTGCATAAATGTAAAGTACACAATAATTTTCGGGCAATGCCCGACCTTGCATTAATCCACAGTCATAATACAACAAGGAAGTCCATATATGTTTGCACACAACAGACTCACAATCTTGAATACCATGTGCAGCTCAAGGACAACTAAATAAACAAAAATACAATGTAGAAACTAAGGCATTACTCAAGTAACTGCCATCCATAAATGTCATGTCTTGATAATAACAAGTGTAGCTGCCGCATGCATGCACATTGTCTGTTGTTTAATCGATCAATTTAATTTCAAAAATATAATTTTGAACAATTTAATATATTTACTTTAATATGTTTAATTACTTGTATTAAATTATATATGAATAAAAAATTAAATAACATAGATTGGTAAAATTTATTATGTAATGAGTAAATTAATTCCCCTTTCGTATATCCCGCGGAAATATAGGAGTCTAGAAGACTAGGACATTTAATACTGTCGATATTTTAATTCAGTGAAGCCAACAAGTTAAAGAATTCTTTAAAAAAGAAAAATCAAGTCTAAAATAGCACATCAATATTACAAGTAATAATTGTGAGGATCCACGAGTTAATCTATCTTGTCTATTTAATATTATTTGCACGAGTAACAATAATAAGAAGAAGAAAAAAAAAAGATAAACGTGAAGAGATGAATAACAAGTTGCGGAGAAAATTGACTGAAATTTCTTAAGAATTGAGCGGAAACGACCATAAATTTGTCATTTCATTGAGACAATAATTGATAAACAAGACCGAATGAGTTGTAAGTGGAGTAGGTATCTTATGAGATGTTCTCATAGATCTGTATTCGTTAAATTAATAGATCCAATTCATATTTGTAATAAAATAAGTAATATTTTTTCATGAATCAGGTCGGAGATAATTACTCTCACAAAATGACCTGCGAGATGATCCGTAAAAAATTTTGTGATTTCTAAATGAAGATGTCTACGTTTAAAAAGGGAAAATATTTGTTTATGCTATGTTTTCGAGATTTTAGTTAAAAATATATGATTTTTCATATAAAATAATTATACATCGAATCACGTGAAAATCATATTTGTATAATCACATTATTAGAATATAATCCTCTGTTGATTGCATTGTCGGCCGAGTGTTCGAAATTCAACAACGTTTATTCAATCATTAGACTTTTTTGATAGTTTAAAATTAGAATGAAATGACCCACTTTTTCCTAAATGGTCAAATACGCAATCAATTAACGAAAAGTCGGGCAAACATTTCAGTGTGTTTTTTAAAAGCAATTTTTTTACAAGTAAAATAAATATATTATCTTTTCGTCAGAAAGTCCCAAATATTTTAATTTTATTTAATATTCTTCAACAGAGGGATTAAGGAGTTAACAAATTATTTTATTTCGACAAAATAATAACAAATAAATTACAAGTACGTTGTGATTATATCATCTTTTAACGTATTGTATTTATTTTAAAATTCCGAAATACATTATAAATAAAAATTAGATAGGTAATTTGAAATCAAATATTTAAAATCATGAAATCTACAATAAAAATCATTTTGCATTATTCTATAGTTTCTCAAAAGCATGTATTTTTCTTTAATCAAGCAGTTTTATAAAACAATAAATAAATAAGTACTGTCAATGATATCGTATCTTATATATATGCTTGCAGCTTGAGAAAAATCTTGTGGGCAAGTGTGTGTATATTTCATAAACTCACATTTCACGTTATACCTATATTTTTCAAAAGAAAATTTCTTTAATATTTCCGTCAAACAAGGGAAAACTAATTCATATCGTATCGGTTTTTTGGTTTTGTCCCTTGCAAACCACAGATCGTTTTTTTTATTCAATATATATTTGATTAAAAAAACCGATATCATTGGTATTATATTTTTTCTTTTTGTCCCTTCCAAACCACAAAGTAGCATGACTGGAATCACGTGAAAGACGACCATAATTATAAAATTCGAGGAATAATCATATATGAGTTTTTATACAACCACTCTATTTGCTGAATTGTATATTCAATAGATGAACGTTACCTTAATGCTCGTATATATAGATGCCCATCTCATTGTTTAGAAGATCAAACAGATATATATATATATATATATATAATACAATAGGTCTCCAGCGAGACCGTCTCACGAATCTTTATTTTCGAGACGGTCAATCCTACCGATATTCACAATAAAAAGTAATACTCTTAGTATAAAAACAATACTTTTTCATGGATGACCCAAATAAGATATCCGTCTCATAAAATACGATCCGTGAGATCGTCTCACACAATTAGAAAGATGGTTATCTTGGCAAAGGAAATTTGGTTTGTTGTAGAGGTCGAAAATATTTGTACGACGGAATTTGAAGAGCTGGTGCAGGAGAGGTTGAAAAAGTTTGACTCAGGAGTCATCACAGCACCATGGATCATTTCCAGCAGATTAAAGATGAGAGAGAGTTGGATGAACGAGGTCTGCAAGCTGGAAAACAATATTGTGGACATGACAAAGACAAATCTATTTTTAAAATCAATAAAAATCGAACACGTGATATTAACGACCCTAAAATCTTGCTCTTATTTTTAAGTAAATTCTCTTATTTGTGTTATATTGCTGTCAGCTCACCAGAACCCTACAAGTATAATTATTGCCCGCTAATTTTTTTATTGTATAATTAGTTTACCAAGTCTTTACCTGCTTAATAAAATATAATAGTTGTCAATTTCATTGTGCAAAAGATTAAATATTTTAAAAAGGCTTGTTTCAATCAATAATTTATCGACGATCGAACTGATCTATTTAAAAAAAATGGTCCATTTGGTTTGATCAATTCAATCGAACGGTCGAATCATACATAACAATATCATCTCTATTTGAATCATTTTAAATAAAAAAATGCCTTACTATTTTTTCTCAACTATGTGGTGAAGAACATTTAAAGACATACTAAATCTATTACTTCATATTTTCATGTTAAACATCTTCAATAATATTAACATTATCGTCTTCATTCAGTTCGTTCGTAATGAGATCTCAAATCATTTTTTTTATCATCATTGTCATTAATAGATGAATAAAATTCATTAACATTATTGTTGTTTTGATTTTATCGTTTAATGGCATCCATCAAGTTACCATTTGTTTATTATATTCCTCTTTATTTTATTATTGTCACTAAAATATTTACCAATATTTTTGGTCTGGCTCTGAGTTAGTACTAATTCTCTTTGTTTTCGTGGTCATTTTTGCTACCCAATATTTTCATAGTTTCATTAAAAATTAGAGAATTGAGTATTTTTTAAAATGAAAATTATTAATTGTTGAAATTGAAGGAGATAAATTAAAGTCTACTGAAAAATATATAATGTATTGTTGGATATTTATATGATGTTTTGGCAATTATAGAAAAGCTTACACTTTATAAGAGGTAGCTGGTAAATAGCTAGGGTTTAATTTTAACAAATAGTATAAATCTCTAACAAAACAAATTAAATTATATTTATTATAGCTATAAATCATATAGCTTAGAAATTTAGAATGAATTTGTAAATTAAAATGCATGCAGATATGTACGTTTCACTTGTATTATTTAATATTCATTTAATGAACAAAACTATCTAAATTGATAACAAAAGTAATAAATTCATAAATTGTGTCTTAAAAATAAATGAGATTTCCCATTTGTTTAAGTTGCTATTGATTGCCTTATAAAATATAAATTTTTAAAAATTATCATTTATTTGACTTAATCTAAAAGAAAACATAAGCATAATGAAAGTTCTTAAATAAAAAAATTCTTTTAGGAATTCTTTGTTGTAGTAGATGTCCAACAAGTCAACTTGTGATTTTTGATTTATTGATTCTTATGTAACAAACGATATTTATTTTAATAATATTTTACATTTTATTCATTCAAGCATTTTCTATGTATACTCATTTAAAGTGCACTGATAAAAACCTTGAATCTACTATGGTACAATGAGGTCTTACATATGATGATGATCATGAAACACATTTAAAAGTTATTGTATATTCTAAAATTGTTTCTAGTCGATTCAGCCTTTTAAAATAAGGAGAAATGTCACTCGATCTTGAGACTAGAAACTATGATTTGTGTATCATGTTTAATTGGTAGTGGCATGGGGATGGCTGCTCATACATGATGAGTATGATGTGTTACTGAAAAGTCTTCCCTCGTATTTTCCAAGTAATTATAATTTATCGAGTAAATAAATATTTGATTATGATTATACACCATTCGTCCTTATGATATGATACAACATATAGGTTTTACGTACTAGTGTTGTCTTAAATTGTTTACAGGCTCTCCGAGGTCATCGGGTTGCAAGGTTGTGTGGACGTAAGAGTCAATGCATTGTATTCGAAAATTTATGGCTTTCCTACTGGTGTTGATATCCTATGTGATCTGAGGAGTTAATAGTAGAAGGAATCTCAAGCCAAAGTATGATATGTGCTTCAGGGTAAAGTGGTTTCCTAGTTGCGCATGTGATGCCACCATGAACACTCCAATATGCATCACATAGTTATCGAAATCATACGAAACTCTTGATAACCAAGGTTGCAGATTAGATCGAGATATATGAGATGAAGAGACCGTACTGTACATTAACTGAAACATCCACTACTCGTTTTTCTTAAAAATTACTAGAATTTTTTTTCCAATTCATTAGGCCGAAACACTAAGAATTTAAAATATGAATATTTTGCACCGTTTAAAAATAAACCAACCAACTATTATTTGAAAATCCAAAAGAAAGTAATTCAAAGTATAAAGTCGTATAACGTCAACCAATCCTAAATTAACATTTTTTCACAAATAAACTTAACTCTAACATCCTCTTAAAAACCTCTCAAAAGCATCATAAATCATAAAAATCTTTAAGTATTCATAAATCATAAACATAGTTTTATTTGCGGAAAACTAGCGACGGTCCTCAAGTTGTGTGCACCTTCAGTCCAGGAAGATCAACCATCAAGACCTCGATTAAAATCAATCTCATGCTCACCTACATAGATCACACCTAGTGAGTCTATTGACTCAACAAACCTTAATGATAACAAATAATATATATACATTCACAATCAATAGTGAAAAAACTTTTACTTAAAATAGTTTTTCATGAACATAAACTTTAACATTTTCCTTTCAACATATCCCTTCATATTTCCTTTCATCATATACGTATAAGTTTCTCTTTTTATTGAATTCAGATCCTCAATTGTGACTTTCGTATTGGCTGAAGGTCGATGGATCCATCTACGTATTACCACGGTACCGGGCGGCGGAGACATTAGTGACACTTTCAACCGTCAACTGAGCATCGTATCATTGTATCATCGTATTAGTCACAATCAATTCACTTCCTTCCACTTTTCATATTTCCATCACTTATAAAAATTCATGCATATATAAATTATTTTTCTTTTAAACCAAATATGCAACATGTCTTTTAGCATTAACGTTTCATCATAAAATTCCAAAAACATTTGAAATACAAATTTTAACATATATGAACATCATTCAGAGCATTGCAAGGACGTCTACTATTTTTTTATGTAAAATGATCGTTTTGCCCCTAAAATCCTAACTTTCTCAATCTATCCTTAGACCTTAAAACGATGATCCAAATCATTCCAAACTTAACAAATCACCTAAAACCCTAACTTTCCCAATCTATCCTTAGACCTTGCCTCGGTCCAGCCCTTAACCACTATGACCAGTGGTCGAGCAAAACTTGCACTGTGAATTCCCCACTAAAATATGATTTTGTATGCTCAAAAAGTGATCGCAAGTGCACGATGTCAAGTAATAATATAGTGTATGTGAATACGAGTATCGTTCCACTGAGGACTGTATTTAACAATTATTGTTTTAGTTATTAAAACTTTAGCGACGAAAGGTGATTGATTGTGTTATAACTACTAAAATGCAAGAAAATTAAATAACCAAGTTCAAAGATTAAATGATAAAATATGAATGCTAAATCAATTGGTTAAATTTCAAATGATAAAAGAATTTGTTGGGAATTCTGGTTCACCTACCCCTTATTAATTAATTTGTTCGATTGTGTTCTATGCTTCCGACAGGATTTCCTATTCAATTGAACACACTCTCTCGAGCTATGCCAAACTAATTCACTCAATGAAGTAATTAAATGTCTTTAATTATTTATCAAGAATGAATCGCATTTCGATTAATGAAACCCCTTAGTTTTCGACCCTAAGGACTATGACTATCGGCACGTATCCAATTTCATACATCTATGCAAATTGTAGATCCGCGAATTATACTACTCGATCCTATCACTAGTTATTCTCTCGAACTCACTCGTGATATAAAATAGTCGTTAAAGTCAACTACGCTCAACGACACAATGAAAATCGTAGAATAATCAAGGATAAATCACAAACCGAAATATAAATTAACCAACTAAAAGTTTGGGGTAGGATTCCCTTTAATCCCAACAAATATTGAGTTTAGCTACTAGAATTCATCGTAAAAATAAATGCAACAATGTTTAAAACGAAAGAAACTAGATTAGAAATACTAGGCGAGACGAAATCTGCGAAGAACGGTGCTCGGAATCTTCAAATCTTCAATCCAAGCGCAAAAGTCCTCTCTAAACTCGATGACGGCTCTCCAATTTTTGTCTGAATATCTCTGAATAATCCCCCCAATTCGTCCCCAAGACTTACCATATCGTTCCCTATCATCAAATCAGGCAAGAAATCGCGAATAAAAATTTCCAAAAATAGGTGGCGCTCGGGCGGTAGAAAAGTACCGCTCGAGCGCCACACTCTCTGTAATTCTCCTTGGCATATGCAGCATTCGCGCTCGGGCGGTAGAAAACTACCGCTCGAGCGCCGACCTTTCTGTCGAAGTTCCTTTGGGGCTTTCATCTCGCGCTCGGGCGGTAGAATTTCACCGCCCGAGCGCCAATCCTTCTGTACAAGAACTTTGGCATTTCTCTTTTCGCGCTCGGGCGGTACAATTTCACCGCCCGAGCGCCAACTCCTCTGCCCATTTTGTCTTGACTTGGCACTTGGCTCCGATTTTTGGTTGTTCCGGCCTTTTTTCCTGCAAATTAATCACGCCCGAGTGAGATAGGATAAAATGCAAATATTTACTCTAAAATGAACAGAAAGTAAACGAAATGCATACATGCACCATGCAAACACAACTAAACCAATGCAATAAAACACGTAAAAACGACATATATCAACCCCCTCATACTAACCTTTTGCTCGCCCTCGAGCAAAATAGGTTAAAGCACGAGATTTTAAACAAACATAACGAAAATAAAAGACTCAAACAGGACTAGCCAACACAATTAAATGTCAATGGTGAGTTGGCAACTTTTATGATCATGCCTCAGTGAACTTCCGTACATACAAATCATAATCCAGTCAAATCACAAACGAGTACTCATTCTCATCTACACATAAATCTTGACACTAATTTGAACGTGTGTGTGTGTCATGATGGGTCTAGTCATTCGCACTTCAAATATATCAATTATCAAATCATGCGAGTCACTCAATTAACACTTCAATACGAGTCTTACTAGCATGCATCCCCGTGTCCATTTATCACTAGCCATAAATTGAACTTTATTCAACTTTTAAGTGCAGATAAGGGTGTCGAAAAGAAGGAAAATAAGCTCAAGCGGCTACAAGTTGGGAGTACACCGATCATTTTCATTGTGCAATCGTCAAGACTTTTCGTCTGACTTTCCTCGTCTCCTTACATCTCCAACTTTTAGCCTAGGAATAGAATTTCATTCCCTTTATTTCGGCTCCCCCCTCACCTTACATCTTCCTTTTTACTCAAAGTTCTTTTTGCAAGAAACTTTGTCATTTCAACATGTTGATGCACAATTTTCACACATGTACTCCCTAGGCTAAGAATATATGACTTTGGATTATAGCTGGTTAGGAGTATGATATTTGAACTCAGTGCATTGGACCGGAGGTAAATGTAAAGTTCAAGGCAAATCCATTTTTCGCATTCAAGGTCCCAGTTAGCGACTCATTTTCACGGGTTGACATGCTAAATCAACTCATAAATGGTGTCTTTCAAGTTAACCACACAAAACTTTCAAATTTCACCATTATTCCTACAAAATTCCAGCCCCTACACATGTGTGCTCAAAAAGTTCAAATTTTGTATCAAAATTCATGCTTTAACAATCAAGAGTATCATTCACGAAGTGACCCAATCAATACCTTTGTAACTATCATTTCAAATCATCATTGGCTCATAACGATGTCTTCTCACCATAAACGACTCCAAGCGAAAGACATGCAACGAAACTAAACCAATTAACTAAACAACCAAAACAATCTACCCACCCCCTCATACTAGACGTGTGCAATGTCCCCATTGCACAGAAGACTAAAACATAGGCATGCAAACATAAATGCAGACGAATAAACATGAAAACGAATAAACATGCTAGACGGAAACAACGAAAAGAAAGAAAAAGAAAACAGGAAACAGCTAAAAGGAGAAAACAAAATAATAAAAAATAAATGTGCAAAAGAGGGGAAACAGTAAATCCGGCGGTGGCACTCCTGCGGCCTCCCCATGTTGAGAATAATCATACTGGAACTGGAATGGGGGAGGGGGTATCGGAGTCGGTGGAATGGTCGACGGGTCCACGCCCCCGTGCACAAGCATCGAGCGCATCATGTAGTCCAGGTGAGACAAATGGTCTGCGACGTACGAATTGAACTGGCCCTGATGAGCTTGAAAGGCTAGATTTTCATCCATTTTATCATTCGTCGTTCGCCTGCGGGGTTGTGGTGGTAGGCGGCGTGGGGCGGCAGTGCTGGGTCCACCCACGTTCTCGGCCGGAGTTGGGAAGTCAATGTTTCGTTTGGCGCGTTTCCGCTGGAGGTCATCCATACAAATAGCCTTCATAGGCTGCAACCATTCCTCATCCTCGCGAAACACGACTCCTGCCCCGGCGCACAATTCAGAGATGATGGTGGGGAAAAAGAGCCCGATATGCCGGTTGTGAGCACTCATGGTAATCTGAGAACTGATAAGCTTGCCCACATCGATTGGGTACTCGCTGGCCAAAGCGAACAGCAGTATCGCCCGCTCTTTCTGAACCTCGCTCTTGTGCGAGACGGGCATCATTCGTCGCGCCACAAACAGATACCAAATAGCCTTTTCAATTTTCAAATATCTCTCCTCAAAACAACTCGGCGGTCCGCCCATCGGTTTCCATGTTGCGCCCGAATGGCAAAGGGTTTCGAGAATTAAATCATAGTTCGGGTCGGCGGCCATTGCCTCGTAGAGAGAATCGTCAACCGCGGCAGTCCCCAAGAGTTCATTGATTGTAGTCGAGTCGTACGATACATGTTTTCCCCGAACAAACACCCTACCATCACGTGCCTCGGGGGCATTAGCATAGAATTCACGCACCACAGAGACTACCGCCGCATGAGGTTGATCACAGAATTGGTCCCATCCACGCTTTCTCATATCGACAAGAATACCTAATTGGCGGTCCTCATATTGTTTCCGAACCCCCCGCTCGGCTATAGGATTCCTATGAATTTTAGCATGCTCGTATCGAGCCCTAGCCTCCACACTAATAAAACGATGTCTATCAAAAGCGGGAGACGATGAAGAAGAGCCGGGGTTACCTTTTGGTCTTTTAGGAGCCATAGGAATGGAAGGATGAAAGAGAAAGACGATGGCCGGAGCAAAGACCCGATTGATGAACTAGGCGTGTGTTCCTACGAAGAAGAGTCGCCTTGCCGAGGTTTGGAGAAGAAATCGACCACCTGCACACAAAAATTGAGGGAGAGAGTGAAGAGGAATTAGGGATTTTGAGGGTAGGGGCGTGCAGAAAATGAAAGGGGGAAAGGGGTTCGCGACTTAAAAGGCAGTCGCGCTCGAGCGGTAAAACATTACCGCTCGAGCGCCGAGTCCTCGGGAAAAAAAATTTCAGAGGCAGATGTTCGCGCTCGAGCGGTAAAAAATTACCGCCCGAGCGCCAAGCTCTCTGGACATTTGTATGAACTTCGCGCCCGAGCGGTAATAAATTACCGCCCGAGCGCCGAGCTCTCGGGACAATTCACACTTTTTTTTTGGTTTGTTTTTTTTTTTTTAAAAAAAAACATAAAATTACACTAAAATCAAATTGAATGCAAGATTAAGGAAAAAAAGAATAGTTCTCAATTTATAGTCGAGAGCTTGACTGTCTGTCCGTCTCAGTTCAGATGATCTTGGAACCGTGTGATTCCAAGTTGTGGCTCAACAGTGCCACCCATGTAGTGCTTGAGGCGCTGGGCATTGACCGTGAATGTCCCGTCCTTCCCATCTTTCAATTCGACAGCTCCCGATGGATAAACTTGCGAGATCACGAATGGACCGGACCATCGCGACTTCAATTTACCGGGAAACAAGCGCAACCGGGAGTTGTAGAGCAGAACACTTTCACCCACTTTAAATTCTCTCTCGATGATTCTCTTGTCATGAGCCTTTTTGGTTTTCTCTTTGTAAGACAGTGCAAGATCATAGGCCAAATTTCGGAATTCCTCCAACTGGTCCAATTGAAGCAACCGCTGTTCACCTGCATCAGTAAAATTAAAGTTTAGCGCTTTTGTGGCCCAGTATGCTCGATGCTCTAACTCAACAGGTAGATGACATGCTTTACCAAACAAAAGCCCATACGGTGTAGTGCCTATAGGTGTTTTAAAAGCAGTCCTATACGCCCAAAGAGCATCATCTAACCTCACCGACCAATCTTTCCTACTGACACCTACTACTTTCTCCAAAATTCGCTTAATCTCACGATTCGACACTTCCACTTGACCACACATCTGTGGGTGATAAGGGGTAGAGATTTTATGTGTGACACCATATTTGCTCAAAAGTTTTTCAAAGAGTTTGTTGCAAAAATGAGTGCCACCATCACTAATGATTGCTCGTGGTGTTCCAAAACGGTTAAAAATATTTTTCTTCAAAAATTTTAGAACCACTTGAGCATCATTAGTGGCGTATGCTTCCGCCTCTACCCACTTAGACACATAATCCACCGCCACCAAAATGTATTTTTTCGTGAAAGAACTGGGGAACGGTCCCATGAAATCTATCCCCCATACATCAAAAACCTCGCACTCAATGATATTATTTAAAGGCATTTCGTGACGGTTAGAGATGTTACCTGACCGTTGACATTTATCACAATGTAGCACATAAGAACGAGCATCTTTAAAGAGGGTTGGCCAATAAAAGCCACATTCGAGTACCTTAGATGCCGTCCTTGTTGGTCCAAAGTGACCAACTACCTCACGGTCATGGCAATGGTTGAGGATCTTATAAAACTCTTCCTCAGCAACACACCGTCTTATCATGGAATCTGCACAAATCTTAAACAAGAACGGTTCCTCCCAAAAATAGTATTTCACGTCAGAAAAGAATTTCTTTCGTTGGTGAAAAGATAGGTTCGGTGGAGGTGTGCCTGTAACAAGAAAGTTGGCGAAATTTGCATACCATGGACAATTTCTCACCTCAAATAGTTGCTCATCCGGGAACCAATCATCGATAGCATGATCAACAGAATCATTACAAATACATTCTAATCTAGACAAATGATCTGCAACCACATTCTCAACACCCTTCTTATCTTTTATTTCTAAATCAAATTCTTGCAACAATAGAATCCACCGAAGTAGGCGTGGTTTTGCATCTTTCTTAGCAAGTAAATGTTTCTGTGCAGAGTGGTCAGTGTAGACAATGACTTTAGACAAAACAAGATATGCATGAAACTTGTCAAGTGCAAACACTACTGCAAGTAACTCTTTTTCGGTGGTAGCATAATTCAATTGTGCCTCATCTAGAGTCTTACTTGCATAGTATATAATGTGGAATACCTTGTTCTGTCTTTGGCCGAGGACAGCACCTACCGCAGTATCACTAGCATCGCACATGATCTCGAAGGGTATATCCCAATCCGGTGCTACCAAGACAGGAGCCGTCACCAAGCGCTCCTTCAACTTCTCGTATGCCTGCAAACAATCAGAATTAAAGTCAAAAGGTACATCTTTCATGAGTAAAGAAGATAGAGGTTTGGCAACTTTAGAAAAATCTTTGATAAAACGCCGGTAAAAACCGGTGTGGCATAGAAAACTTCTAACTCCCTTTATGGACGCCGGAGGTGGTAAGTTCTTAATCACTTCAACTTTCGCCTTGTCCACCTCGATTCCGTCCCCCGAAACCTTGTGCCCTAGGACAATTCCTTCTTGTACCATGAAGTGGCATTTCTCCCAATTAAGCACCAAGTTTGTCTCCTCACATCTCCTCAACACTACCGTCAGATTCTGCAAACAATCATCAAAAGAAGAGCCAAATATCGAGAAATCATCCATAAAAATTTCAAGAAAAGTTTCTATCATATCATGGAATATAGCGGTCATGCAACGTTGAAATGTGGCAGGGGCATTACATAGACCAAACGGCATGCGGCGAAAAGCAAAAGTGCCGTAAGGACAAGTGAAAGTGGTTTTCTCTTGGTCCTCCGGCGCAATCATAATTTGGTTGTACCCCGAATACCCATCCAAGAAGCAATAAAACTCATGACCCGCTAACCTCTCCAGCATCTGATCAATAAAGGGAAGGGGAAAGTGGTCTTTACGGGTGGCATCATTCAATTTTCTATAATCAATGCACACACGCCATCCCGTAACAGTCCTAGTGGGTATTAATTCATTATTTTCATTTGTGATAACAGTAATCCCACCTTTCTTTGGCACACATTAAACAGGACTTACCCATGCACTATCAGATATAGGATAGATAATACCTGCATCGAGAAGCTTAATCGTTTCAGCTTTCACTACCTCTTGCATCTTAGGATTCAATCTTCGCTGAGGTTGCACAAGAGGTGAGTACTTCTCTTCCATCAAGATCTTGTGCATGCAGACTGATGGATTGATCCCTTTGATATTCGCCACCTTCCACGCAAATGCACCCTTGTGTGCTTTCAATACTTCCAACAGTTTGTCCTCCATCACATCTATCAAAGCAGCAGAAATAATGACAGGTAAAGTGTTATTCTCACCTACGTACACGTACTTGAGGTGTGGAGGCAACGGCTTCAGCTCAAGTGTTGGGGGATCCTCGATGCTTGACCTTTGAGGGGTCAAATCTCTTCGTTCTCCCAGATCCTCTAGTCGCATCCTCATTGGCCTTCTCCATGGTTGGTTGGCATTAAAGTGTGCCACAATTTCGGCTCTTTCCTCATCCAATTCCTCTTCTCCCAGTTCAGTATCGATAGTGGCCTCCAAAGGGTCCCTAAGAGCATTCTGCACATAGTTAGACGCAAGAGAGTCAAACGCATCAATTCTAAAACAACTATCAGAATGCAGTGTGTGCTTAAGTGCATTAAACACATCAAAAGTAATCTCTTCGTCGCCCACTCTCAATCGCAACTTCCCTTCTTGCACATCAATCAGTGCCTTGCCAGTCGCAAGGAACGGTCTACCCAAAATCAGAGGCATCTCCTCATCCTCATCCATATCAAGCACCACGAAGTCCGCAGGAAAGATAAACTTGTCCACTTTCACTAGCACATCCTCAATCACTCCGCGGGGGTACTTGACAGACCTGTCAGCCAGTTGTAAAGACATCCTCGTCGGCTTAGGCTCTCCTAATCCGAGTTTCCTGAAAACAGATAAGGGCATCAGATTAATACTTGCACCAAGATCACACAACGCTTTACGAAAAACAACATCACCAATCATGCAAGGGATAGAAAAACTCCCTGGGTCTTTTAGTTTCGGTGGGATTTTGTTTTGCACCAAAGCAGAGCAACTCTCAGTCAAGTTCACTGTCATGTGATCCTCCAATTTTCGCTTGTTAGCTAAGATGTCCTTCAAGAATTTGGCATAACTAGGCATTTGCATTAAAGCATCGGCAAAGGGAATATTGATATGCAATTTTTTAAACACCTCAAGAAATTTACCGAATTGTGCATCTAGTTTTGCCTTTTTCAATGCTGCAGGGAAAGGCGGGGGGATAACAATCTTAGGATGTGCCGTGGGTGCTGGTGTAGAGTTAG
Source organism: Primulina eburnea (assembly GCF_022965805.1). Classification (NCBI taxonomy): domain Eukaryota; kingdom Viridiplantae; phylum Streptophyta; class Magnoliopsida; order Lamiales; family Gesneriaceae; genus Primulina; species Primulina eburnea. The sequence continues at coordinate 228,371 of NW_027330987.1, forward strand.
ATGACTTACCTTTTGACGCCTCAGCATGCTCATCCGATACTTGGCTTTTCTCTTTCTCTCTAGGCTCCAAAATCTTTCCACTCTTCAACTCAATGGCCTTCACTTGCTCTTTTGGATTAGTTTCGGTGTTGCTTGGCAAGGTGCCCGGCTCTCGATTTGCTATCATCTTGGCCAATTGCCCAATCTGAGTTTCGAGCCCCTTAATCGACGCATCTTGATTTTGAAGTCTAGTTTCAGTGGATGAAATAAACTTAGATATCATTTGCTCCAAGTTGGACTTTTCTTCTCTAGGAGGATCGGATCTGTACATTGGTTGTTTGCCATATTGTTGTCCTCCTTGCGGTCTAGTTTGACTGTTTTGACCGCCCCATGAGAAGTTAGGATGTTGCCTCCACCCAGGATTGTATGTGTTCGAATAAGGGTCATGCCTTGGGCGGTTTTGGACTCCCACTTGATGCACAGGTGCTCCTTCGGGCACATAGAATGGATTGTCATCTTGACAGTCTTCCACATAGTGCTCACCCCCACATTTCTCACAGAATACCTCTTGCAAACGCATAGCCGTGCCACCCATGTTCAAGCCATCCAGTTTCCTGTTTAAAACATCAAGTTGTGCAGTAATAGCAGATAAATCAGTTACCTGGTGAATCCCTGCATTTTTCAGCTGATTGTTCCTGTCAGATTGAGGGTGATAACTGCTAGCAGCCATCTCCTCCAGTAGCTCATACCCTTCCTCGGCAGTTTTTCTCAATAGATTTCCACAAGCAGCAGCATCTATCATCGTACGATTAGGAGTAAGCAAGCCATAATAGAAGGTTTGAACGACTAACCCAAGTGGCAACTCGTGATGTGGGCATCTTCGTAATAGATCTTTGAAACGCTCCCATGCCTCATATAGTGACTCTTGATCGAACTGAGCAAATGTTGTGATGTCTGCCCGCAGCTTCATGGTCTTCGATGGAGGAAAGTATTTGATAAGAAACGCTTTCGCCATGTCCTCCCATGTAGTGATCGAACCTACAGGTAAACAATTCAACCAAGCTTTAGCCTTATCACGCAAAGAGAAAGGAAATAAACGCAGTCTAACAGCATCATCAGAAACTCCATTAAATTTAAAAGTATCGCAAATCTCAAGAAAATCCGCGATGTGTGTGTTTGGATCGTCCACAGCAGTTCCTCCGAATTGGACTGTGTTCTGAATCATCTGGATTATAGCTGGCTTGATTTCAAAGTGATTTGCCCGCACAATAGGTCTCACAATGCTAGGGCGTGCACCATCCAAAGAAGGCTGGGCATACTCTAACATTGGTATGCGGCGTGGCATCTCAATATGTCTCTCTTCACGGCGCTCCTCCTCATGCTCTTGCTCGTGTCTCTCCATCAGTTCCTTCAGTCTTTGCTGTTGTCTTCTCCTGCGAAAAGTTCTTTCAATTTCAGGGTCGAACTCAAGCTCCACGTCAAGTGACTTTGGCATGCACTAGACAAGATACCTGGAATAAAATATTGAGTGTTAGCTCAATAAAAATAAAATACACTAAAGAAAATAACTAAAAATATAATTGTAGATTAACAGTCCCCGGCAACGGCGCCAAAAACTTGGTCGAGCAAAACTTGTACTGTGAATTCCCCACTAAAATATGATTTTGTATGCTCAAAAAGTGATCGCAAGTGCACGATATCAAGTAATAATATAGTGTATGTGAATACGAGTATCGTTCCACTGAGGACTGTATTTAACAATTATTGTTTTAGTTATTAAAACTTTAGCGACGAAAGGTGATTGATTGTGTTATAACTACTAAAATGCAAGAAAATTAAATAACCAAGTTCAAAGATTAAATGATAAAATATGAATGCTAAATCAATTGGTTAAATTTCAAATGATAAAAGAATTTGTTGGGAATTCTGGTTCACCTACCCCTTATTAATTAATTTGTTCGATTGTGTTCTACGCTTCCGACAGGATTTCCTATTCAATTGAACACACTCTCTCGAGCTATGCCAAACTAATTCACTCAATGAAGTAATTAAATGTCTTTAATTATTTATCAAGAATGAATCGCATTTCGATTAATGAAACCCCCTAGTTTTCGACCCTAAGGACTATGACTATCGGCACGTATCCAATTTCATACATCTATGCAAATTGTAGATCCGCGAATTATACTACTCGATCCTATCACTAGTTATTCTCTCGAACTCACTCGTGATATAAAATAGTCGTTAAAGTCAGCTACGCTCAACGACACAATGAAAATCGTAGAATAATCAAGGATAAATCACAAACCGAAATATAAATTAACCAACTAAAAGTTTGGGATAGGATCCCCTTTAATCCCAACAAATATTGAGTTTAGCTACTAGAATTCATCGTAAAAATAAATGCAACAATGTTTAAAACGAAATAAACTAGATTAGAAATACTAGGCGAGACGAAATCTGCGAAGAACGGTGCTCGGAATCTTCAAATCTTCAATCCAAGCGCAAAAGTCCTCTCTAAACTCGATGACGGCTCTCCAATTTTTGTCTGAATATCTCTGAATAATCCCCCCAATTCGTCCCCAAGACTTACCATATCGTTCCCTATCATCAAATCAGGCAAGAAATCGCGAATAACACTTTCCAAAAATAGGTGGCGCTCGGGCGGTAGAAAAGTACTGCTCGAGCGCCACACTCTCTGTAATTCTCCTTGGCATATACAGCATTCGCTCTCGGGCGGTAGAAAACTACCGCTCGAGCGCCGACCTTTCTGTCGAAGTTCCTTTGGGGCTTTCATCTCGCGCTCGGGCGGTAGAATTTCACCGCCCGAGCGCCAATCCTTCTGTACAAGAACTTCGGCATTTCTCTTTTCGCGCTCGGGCGGTACAATTTCACCGCCCGAGCGCCAACTCCTCTGCCCTTTTTGTCTTGACTTGGCACTTGGCTCCGATTTTTGGTTGTTCCGGCATTTTTTCCTGCAAATTAATCACGCCCGAGTGAGATAGGATAAAATGCAAATATTTACTCTAAAATGAACAAAAAGTAAACGAAATGCATACATGCACCATGCAAACACAACTAAACCAATGCAATAAAACACGTAAAAACGACACATATCAACCAGACCTTATTTGACACTCATACTACCATGACCGAACCCTAGACAAGCTACTGGAACCGCCTATAAAGCCCATGCACTTGCAAACCCCTCAATCATAGCCTACATGCCTTGCGCCCCCAAGCCTTTCTCTACAGCATATTCCTCTTAAAACCAGCCTTTGATCTCTCAGCCTACAACTCCAACTCAGCCCCCTTAGGACCCTTGGACATTCCCTAACAGCAGCTAGCAGCCCCACCCTTCGAGGAACCCGAAAACCGAAAACCTAGCTTTCCCTCAAACCCCAAAGCGTGCAGCCCTCTCCTAGCTTGTGTCCAGCCCGTGCACAGCCCATATAGAACCATCCTCCAGCCCCTTTAGGTCTCCTAGACATGCCCGAACAACATCTAGAAGCCTTGGCCATCAAAGACTCCCAGCCGAAGAGCCCTTGCCCACAAGGACTCTATTTTCGTTCAACCCTTAACTCCTCCATGTCCAGCCCTTGTGTAAGCTTGTCTAGGCCCTTAAACCTTTGAAATTCGTCCTTTCCCATATCCCTATGATGGCAGCCCCTTCATGCACCATTAACATGGGTTTTGATTCTTAATAACATGGGTTTTTTTGGCACAACATGGCATAAAAATGAAAATAATACAAGGGTTCATATTTTTTCATGCAAACATACATCAAACACATAATATGATGTGATAGATGAGAAAAGGAGATTAAGGCGTGCATTTGAATTTATTACGCACGAAAATACTTGGCGATACGAGGAACGTTGGCGGAGAGGCGACTTTTGATGAATTTTCCTTCAAGCCGTGAGTTTCCTCCTCCAATTTGTGTGGTGTGTGGGCGTGTGGTGTGTGAGGGGGAGTCCTAGTATGATTAGGGGGTGAGGGGCATGGGTTTATGGTGCGGTTAGGGAGGTTTTTGGCTTTCTATTTTAATTAAAACACATAGTATAATCCTAAGCCCATTAACCTATTATAATAGACCCAATAAGCCCATTAGTTAATATTTAAAATATTTTATTCAGAAAAGTTTGTGAAAATAATGGTCGAGTTCTCGAAAAGTCCATATTTTGTTTTTATCAAAAACCTATCGCTGGTTTAAAATACAACTCGGCGTATAAAAACACCTTAAAACACATCATTTTCGAAAATTATATTTAAAATACACCCCACATTAAAAAAATAAAAATAATTATTTTATAAAAATATTTTCCCTTATATGATCCTCGGTCTCCGTTCCTAGATCGCGTCTTGAATAATCTTTAAAACACAGTTTTATGCATTCTAAAAGTAAACCCTATTTTTAAACATGTAATCATGCATATCATTATTAATTCATTCCATTAAAACCATTGAATTAGTCATTTTTCATTTTTCCTAGATTTGCATGTAGTTGAGTTACGTTATCGTATTTTTGCACCTTACATTAACCATATCCTACTGGTTCTTGCAGATACTATTAGTGATATCAAAAATAATCATGTGGTGATGCTATTAGATGCTTTTACCATGATTTGAGGAATTCATTCAGAAATAAGTTCTACCATTCTTATGATAAATGGTTTGATGCATAGAATCAGACTGATTAGCGCAATCCCGTAAGGGACACATGTTGTCTCGAATCACATACGTTGTGAAATCACGACTAGTTGTAACCCTAAAATCATTTCAAGTCACATAAGTATTGATTTTTGTGTTCCCATGATTATAGTTAAATTCAAAAAGTTGAATTTGGTGATTGTAGTTTGATGAAGAACAAACATTAAGCTTATAAAAAAGTTTGTGAGCGGATCTCATATTTGGAAGCTGTGAGGGTTATCAGGACTGCTAAATTAGCGAGGAGAGTGTGATTGCCAAAATTTTGTTAATGTATTCCAAAACTTGCAGTTGTAAAAATTCGAGTCAGTGGATGATTGACTTCGACAAGTTGAATTTGACAAAGTTGTTTTCCAAAAGTTTGACTTTATGTCATTACAAAGAGTTGTTTATTCTCATCATATCGGTGAGTTTTGATATTTGATTGTGATTATGACAAAACCACAATCATGGACTAATTGATGGATTATGTTTGGAGTATCCAAGTGAAACTCTAACTAGTAGAAATCTTAGTTAGGCAAAATACCAAGTAGGAGTTCCGACTCATTGGACTAGAGTATCCAAATCAAACTATAACTAGGAGTTTTGACATGCTGATTTATATTGTCTTAATTAAACATTATCTAGATTAGATTGTATTATCTAGATAATAATCTAGATCTCGTAGTTTGTCAAAACTATTAGCAAGATTTCTAATAGGATTATATTGGATCCATGTTATCATTAAATATGATATAACATATCAAATGTTGATGTTAGACTATTTTCTCTCTCCTCCCAACTACACAGATCGATCATCACCTTGTATTCTTTAACCAAGTCTCGGTCGTACACCACATCTCACCGTTGTACGTCTGTAAAACCATCGTGCACTTTTATTCACAATGCACAAATTTTATTTAATTTTAAGTAGAGATATACAACAAGAACTATCTCTGCTGATCTCAAAATAATTGGAGCCAAGTGATTTATTCACTAAAAATATATACGATAAACACCTTATTGTTGGAATTCAAACCATACGATTGCCCAAGCAATTTTGAATGTCAAAATAAAATTTTAAAATTTCCGCTACGCTTTCGGTACAAGAAAACAATGCGAAAAAATGGTACACCAACAGTTGTATCTGAGCCTAGGTTTCTCTATTTTTTATGGTTTATATATTTATTATATAAATCATATTGAATTAATTATTTCTAATCACATAAGAAAAATATTTCGAAAATAACAACACCCAAGAAAATAGATTATTTTTTAGATTAAAAATTTGTTTGCTGCCCGAAACTGTTCAAGCAGTGCATGCAGGCAGCTACTGTCTTTCTCTCATATTGTAGCCGGATATTGCATAAAACTTGATAAAAAAAAATTCTGGTTCGGACAAGGCTTTTCTTTTTGCTCTGCCTTAAACAAGCTTTTCGATGAGTTCAGGCATCTTATGACATGGAGCTGCTTGAAAAGTTCGGGTAGCATAAGGTGCATGCTAGGGGGTTGCTCGAGATGCTCGAAAAATCAAACATGCTATCTCTTACTAGCTTGTTCATTCTTATTTTTTGGGAAATATGTCGACTCTAGCATGTCATAAGTGTGATTGGTTAAAACTATCTTGTTTTTTTCTGTTTGTTGTTGAAAATTTGTTAACTTGGACATTTGCTTACCATTTCCAGTAGATGAGCCCACTAGAAAAACAAGCTTTTCTTTCTTTACGGTGGTTTCATAAGTCGTATGCAATTTTACTAGCTCTTCAAAGCTAGCTTCTAGCTTATTCATATTGAAGTTCAGCACAAAATCATCAAATGAGGAATGAGTGACAAAAAGGAGATGTCATCATGGAACTCGTCAAGAATTATTAATTCCAAACCACCACCTTCTCAATAAGCCAAATCATATGTATATAAAGATCATGGACCAAGGCTCCATATTGCATGCATGTAGCATGAGTTCATTGATAGTAGATAGCCTGACTGTACGAGTCTGAGTACCATACAAATCTTGCATGTGCATGTAAATGTTAGCAGTGTGTACAAATTATTCGAATTACCTCTACAGTTCATTTGAGTTAAAAGAAAACATAAAACACTTGGCTTGTAGATCATATTCCTATCATCTCTCAAACTTCATCAGTTGAGCAGGACTGATATTTCAAGTGTCCCATCTGGCGAATACTTGGTAATTATTTACACATCTCTTACCGATGTGAAAAAAAGTTAATTTTCTTAGCCACTCTTGATAGTTAGGTCCGATTAACTTATTACTGTTGCCATCTTTTTGGGGATATACGCTTGAAACTATGGAAATGTTGTTGAACAACATCAAACAAATAAAATGAATAAAACCCTATATGAGATATAGATGTGAAAGCCTCCCAAATATTTTTACCTAAACAAATAGGGATGTCCTACTTAAGTGAAGAAAGTAGTGGGACACAAATTGAATATTATATTCATTTTGTGCTACTTTGTTTTCTATTATTTCTATTATCCTAGGAAACAAAGGTTTTGTTTCAAAAAAGGTCACCTTCTTAGATAAAGAGATTCTATTGGATAGAAAATGCAAGATAATCGAACTCGAGGAGATTAGAGAAATATCCATTCCTGATATAGTATAAGCCACACCGATCAACCTATTAAAAAAGTACATGATCCTAATATATCTGAGAGGATCTCGAGAGCACGTGTGAGGTATGGTCCGCTTATTAATTAAGGAAGGCCGAGATAAGCCTAACCTTAGATGTGATCCAAGAAACTTCAAAAAAACAATATCTAATGTTGATTCATCCAAGTTACTTGAAGTCATGCAATCTGAGATTAACTTTATGTATTCAAACAGTGTTTGGTCCATAGTGTATCCACCTGAGGGAATTTTTCGCATATGACGCAAACTGATTTACAAAAATAATCTAGGGCGGATGAGAATGTATTGACCTTCAAGGCTAGCCTTGTAGCTTAATGATATACTCAAAGGAAAATAATCAACTATGAGGAAAAAAGTTTCTCCTGTTGCAATGTTCAAGTTCATTAGGATTCCACTAGCTATAACAATATGGTATGACTATGAAATATGAAAAATGGATGTAAGGACAACATTCTTTAATGGTAATATTAAGGAAGATTTACATGTTTCAACCTGAAAGATTCATATGAGTAGGAAGTGAGCATAAGGCATGCAAACTTCATAGATTGATACACGGTTTGAAACAGGCATCGAGAAGTGGGAAACCAAGATCCGATAACTCTATCAAAGAGCTTAACTTTGTTAAGAATCACGATGAACCACGTGTGTACAAGAAAGCTAGTAGGATTGATGTGACATTCCTAATACTTTATATTGACGACATTCTACTTACTGGGAATGATGTAAGATTGCTTCAATCAACTAATGTATGGCTAGCATGTAAATTCTCCATGAAAGATGTAAGTAAAAAATCCTATATATTATGCATACAGATCTATACAGATATATTGAATATGGTACTAGGGCTCACCCAAGCCATTTATATTGTTATAATACTAAAATATTCTCTATAGAGGATTCCAATAGAGGATATCTACTAATATGTCATGATGTGACTTTATCCAAGTCTATGTGCTCTGAGACTGATGAGAAGATAGAAACCATGAAAAGCATTCCCCACTTGTCAACCATTAATAATATCATGTATATTATGATATCTACACAACCTTATATAGGTTTTGCACTGAATGTAGAAAGTAGATATGAATGCAAGCTGCATAGATAAAAACCTTGAAATACTATGGTAGAATGAGGTCGTACATATGATGACGATCATGAAACGCATTTAAAAGTTATTATATTTTTTAAACTTATTCCTAGCTGAATCAGCCGTCTAAAATAAATATAAAGAACGCTTGAGTTTCAGACTGATACTATGTTCACTTAAAATATAGGGTTCGGGTCCAGCAAGTTATACTAGCACGAATGCAGACCTTGAATTTACTCTGACCTGAAATCACAAATAAGACCATTATAAAGGAGTGAAGGGTGTCCCGGCGTAGCCCTTCTGACGCTCAAGTCAGGTATTGAGAATAAAATAAGAGAGGAGGTAGGGACATTGTTAGGAATCAATATAGTGAATGAATGAATTGGACGCTCAAACTTGATATTTATAAGAGCGTACATGGGATCCATCATGGGCCACTCACCTAGGTTAGGAATGGGCCGGGGGTCCAAAGTCTTGTCTGGGCCTGATCTTCATGGGCATATCCATAATGTATCACCAGTCTTTCCTTCTCAAGTTGAACTGAATCCCTGGTTCAAAGTTTGATTAATTGCGTTGTCCTTGGTTTACAACATATGAGTTGTGCATTCTTTCCGTACTGCTCACTAGTCATAAAAAATTTGGAAACAAATTGAAACACCTTCCCATTTAGAAGGGCTAGATCTTGATTAGGCTCCCCTATAAATAATCATCCACTACCCACTTTATTCTCCTCTCTACACTCAATATTCTCTCCTCCCTTCATTCACTAGCTCTCCCTCGCCTATGCAACACCCATGCCTAGCGCCCTTGCATAACCCATGCCCCTGTCTCACCTTCTTCCCTCCCGTGCACCTCACCCTCCTTCCTCTTGCCCGCTCGCAAGCCTCGCCCACCCGCTTGCTTCTCCCGTCCATCACAGCCATCGCCCTCGTTAGCTTCACCGCAGTCTCGCCCCATCCTCGAAGCATGCACCTTTGCCCCTGCACCAGCTCTCGCCTTGCCCCTACACCAGCCTCCATATCCCCTATAATCAGCACCCTCGCCTAGTGCATCCCACGCCCGCTGTCGCTTCCTCTCCGCCTCTCTTGCCCTCGCCCTCGCCCTCGCCCTCGCCCTCGCTTCGCCTCTCGTCCCCAATAACTAGCCCCACCCATGTCTCTCCATCGCCTCACCTGCCCACGCCTGTTGTGTCCTCGCTTCTCGCCCATGATAGCCAACCCTTACCCTTCTCCTCCCTGGCCTCACGTGCCCACGCCCGCTGCTCCTTCTCCTTCCTCTCCCCTCACTAGCCCCTTTGCCCCACGTCTCGCCCATCTTTTCCCTTGCGTGGTCTAGCCCACGCCCACGCCCGCCCCTCTTTCTCCCATCACCTCGCAGCTTCACCTCCTCTTTCCTCTCAAAGTGCCTCGCCTCCTCGTCATTTTTTCTCCTCTCCCTACACAATATTTTCTCCTTCCTTCACCAACTAGCTCTCACATTCTGCTTCCTATTTTCCCTCATCTTCAAAATCCTCTATTAGGCTTCAGCCATAGTAGGAAAAATGTGAACTTATCGGTCTCCACTCTTCAAGTTCTTCAGCTTCATCTTCAAGATCTTATTTTGAGTAAAATGTGAACCATCACTCTCCACACTTCATACTCTTCACTCTCATCACGTCAAGGTCATCTACTAGGCTACATCCTTCACCCTCACCACCTCAAGCTCCTCTACTAGGCTTTGAACCCTCACACTCCATACTTCAAACTCCTCACCCTCCCCACTTTAGGCTTCTCTAACTGGGGTCCAAACTTCACCCTCGCCACCTCAAAGTCATCTACTAGGCTCTAATCTTCACCCTCACCACCTCAAGCTTTTTATTAGGCTCCAACCTTAATAGTAAAATTACGAACCCTCACCCTCCATATTTCAAGTTTTTCACTCTCACCGCCTTAAGCTCATTTACTAGGCTCCACCCTTCACCATCGCTACCTCAAGCTTCTCTACTAGGCTTCGGCCTGTTAGAGTAGGTGCCCGGCAAGCCAACTCGTGGCTCTGGTTTTATTGACTCTAATGCAAAACAATCTTTATTTTAATAATATTTTAAGATTTTATTCGATCATGACATTATACTTTATCTGTATACACATGCAAACTGCATAGATAAAGTCCTTGAATATACAATAGGTACCATGAGGTCTGCGTCACAACGTAAGATCATGAAACTCATTAGGAAGTGTACCGTATATTCTAAACAGGTTCCTAGTCGAATAAGCCGCCTAAAACAAGGATAAAGGTCGCTCGAGCTTGAGACTAGCATTTGTGGTGTAAATGCCATGTTTCATTGGCAAGGGCATGGAGATGTCCATTCACACAGATGAGTGATCATATGATGATGCACTGAACAACCCTCCTTGGACTATCCAAGTGGTTCCCACTTATCGAGTGGAATAGTCCGCAGTTATGGTTGTACATCATTAGTCCTTTGACCCGGGACAATGTAGGGGCTATATGTACTAGCATGCACTTTGATCCGTATACCGACTCCATTGAGGGTCATCAGGTGGCGAGGTTGGGTGTAATTTCGAAATGCGTAGGAGCAAATGCATTGTAGTCGGGGATTCACCGTTCGCCTATGGGTGAAGATATCCTATGTGATCTGATGAGTTAATAGTGCAAGGAGTCTCTGGCCAGAGCAAGAAATGTGCTTTAGGAAAAGGTGTTTTCCTAGTTGCACATGCCATGCCACTATTAGTACTCAAAGATAAATCACATCGTTATCGAATTCATATGCAACTCTCGATATACCAATGGTTGCAGATTCGATCGGGATATATATGTGTTGAAGGGACTGTACTGTACGCTAACCATGACTAAAGGTTCTTGCAGGCACTATCAGTGATACCTAGGGGATCATGGAGCGATGCTACTAGACGCTCTTACCATGATCCGATGGGTGCAATAAAATATAAGTTCTGACATTCTTGATCAAGGAGTTGATGAAAAGAATGGGGTTAACTAGGGTAAACCCGAATAAGAATAAATGTTATTCTGAATCACATGGAGATGTGAACTCACCGCTAGCTGTATCCCTAAACTATTGAGGGTCACACAAGTATCGGATTTCGTGTTCCCATTGAGATAGTCAAATTTCAAAGAGTTGGAATTTGGCGACTATAGTTTGATGGAGATCAAACAAGAAGCTTATAAAGGAGTTTATGAACTGATTCCATAGGATGGAAGAAATGGAAGTTGGCATGATTGATAAATAAGGAAGGAGAGTGGAACTGCCTGTTTTGTGAATGAGTTAACTAAAACTGGTAGCTGCCAAATATGGTAACTGCCAAATATGGTAACTGCCATATATGGTAAGTTCTAAATTTGGTAAATGAAAATTTTGATCTTCGAAATTTTCAATTTTCATTATATGAACAAGATTTGTATCCTTGGTAAATCGGTGCTCTCGGATTGTCGATTGGGGTTATGATGAGTTCGAAATCATTTTTTTATTAAATTTGAAATTTACTAATTAAATGATTGTGTTAGTAGTGGTGACTACTAACATACACAAATTCTCTTAAATATTTTAGAGGAGTCTAGAATTAAATTAACTAATGAGTTAGTTTATAAATTAAATAATAGTTATTTAATTTATAAACTTGTGCATTTATATATTTTATATGGTGATATAAAATATGTGTATATGATATTATTATATCATGTATTATTAAAGGTTAATAAATACATTATATATTAATAATATGAGAGTTTAAATATAATAAAATTATAAGAGTCCTTGTGGGAAAGGGACTCCTAATTAGATTAGGAGTCTCATTCTATAAATACAACATTAGGGCTCATTGTTGGATGATGAAGTTTTGCACACAAAAGAAAACAAAAAAAATTCTCTCCAAAATTCCTTCAAAACCCACGGCCACTTTTTGGAAAAAGGCAAGTTGTTTTTGCTTAATTATTTATTAAGAATCATTAATATTTGTTAATGATAGATTAAGAACCAATTAATGTTTGTAAATGTTTCGGCCACTTCCCTTGTTCCATCGTCGCGCACTTCATCTCCAGATTTTGTACATTCGGAGGATACAGTCTCAACGCACAAATCGTTTGGATTTTCTAGTGCAAACCAAACGAGGAAATTAGTTTTCGATCGTGGACCTAATTAGGCGATCAAAGAAAAAGAGCCGTTCGTAGTGATTTACAAGAAGGGCTATATCCGTTTAAACATCGGAATAGTTTGGTGTCCACCGTTAAGAACGCATAGGTATAATTCTAAATACCCTATGGATGTTTTTAAACACACGACGCCCAAGAACAAAATAATTTAAACTTCCGCTGCGTCTTTGTTGCGAGAATACGATGTCCCAACAGTGGTATCAAAGCCAGGTTATTCCCAATCGTGTGTTTTAATTAAATTGTGTTGAGTTTATTATTTCTAACCGCGTAAGATTTTTTATGAAAAACGCCCATATATAAAAAAATTATTTTTGAAAAATCTGTTTTTGAAAAAAAAATAATAATTTTGCCGCGCGGCGTGCCCCTAACGCGCGCGCGCGCACGGCGCCGCACGGGCCTGTGCGCGCGGCCAGCGCACATCCGCGCCTGCCAGCGCCCGATTGGATCGGGCAGCGGGCTGCTCGAGAACGTCTCGGGCCCCGTGCTGGGTCGTGGGCTTGAATTGTTCGAGCCCGGGGGCGATTTTTTGATTTTTTAAAATTTTGGGTTAAACTGATATTTTATGAAAATGAGGACGATTTTACCCCTAATTTATGGTAAAAGGTGTTTTACAAGAAATTTAATTATTTGAAATTAAATAAAAGTGTTTATTTAATTTGATAATTATGGAGGTTAGTGATAATTCACGAGATACACTTATTGATAGTATGTGATATTATCGGATTTATATAATATATGATATTATATATTAAAAGGATGATCAAGAGCCATAACCAATTTGCTAGGTGTATGTTAGGTTTTTACATGTTGTAATTTTTGATTATTTGATAATTAAAAGTGGACCTGGTTTATGGTCCGTTCTCACCCCCTAAATTTGTATCTCAATGTGCCATGGATATTTAATGTCAATATTAGAATTAGTGGGAGATCAAGTTTTGAAGACGGTGGGCCCGAGATCCTCGAAAGAGTTTTGAAGATCGAAGACATGTAAATTTTGAAAGCTTATGTAATAGCTGCATTTGCATCCCTGCATTTCCTTAGGCTATGGACATGGATCCGTATGTGGCTCGTACGGATCAATTAGCTCTCGGTTATCGATCATCCTTTATTATTATTTATGATGTATGTGATATATTATAAATAATCAGTATGTGCGTTATCATTAATACAATAACAAGAGTTGCAAGAATCCGGCAATCATACAAACAATCATGGCACGAGTTTTAAAATTAATGATGAGTCAAATTTTTAAAATTAAAATCCCTCATTTTGGATGAGATCCAAAATTTAAATCAAGTCAATTAAAATGATAATTATAAGAAAGTTTAATAATTCCTGCCTTCCATCAACGGTGGTTGCATGATGAAAGCTACCCACGGTCAGTGTCTGGCTCATATTATTGGGGAGACCTGGACGCCGGAAAGCTGTGACTTCCACTGACATATTTGTTGTGAACTACGTGGAACTCCCATGAATTCGGCTCATATTATTGGGGGATCTCATGACGACCGTCCACTAAGGTTCAACATTGATGGGCCGGACTCGACACGTGAAGAGAAAAGGGATCATATTATTGGACCCTCCTCAAACATGAGGCAAAATTGCGTAAGGGTCGCAAGGAGTTGCAATTGAGATATACCTTTTGGAAGTTATGATTGGTTGATATTATTAGGGATCATAATTCAGAGGGTGGTGAAAATGTCAAAATAGTAGGGGACAATTCGTAAAAACAAAAGTCCATATTTTACGTCTTACAAATTATTTTAAAATAGTCGGTAACGTTTATTCTATTTCTATATCAGTATATTTATGATTTCGTCGCGTAATTCATATCTGTTATTAAAACAAGATAACCAAACACTAATTTTCAAGATTGGCTGGGAAAATTGTTCTAAATTTGGAGAAAATTGCATACACACTAATGTCAGTCTTGCTGAACTGACAAAGCGTGCGAGATGGTTGGACCATAGTATCAAGCTAAAGTGTAATATGCTCACTTCTATATCAAATGAACTGTAGAGATAGTTTGAGAAAATTTTTAATGATGTTGACATTCAAATACACATGCAAGAGTTGCATAGTGCATGAAACTCGCATAATAATGCACGCCACTTTCAAGGAACACATGACTACACGCATGCAAGATGGGGCTCTTGCCAATGAGCATGGTGTTAGTATGATTGGGTCTATTGAGAAGGTGGTGGGCCTGGAATTTGACAAAGTCCGATAAGTCAGAACATATTTACTACACTGCAAGAAGTCTGGACATAAGATATTATCTGGGCCGGAAATGTTTTGGCAATGATAAGTGAATGTCCAGGTAAACACAATTTCAACAACAACCAAAAGAAAACAAGATGTCTAAACTAAGCACATTTGTGACACGTTAGGCTAGGACATATTTCCCAAAGAAGGATCCACAAGATAGTGGGAGAGGGCATGTTTGACTCGTCAGACATAAACTCTCTAGAGACGTGTGAGTCTTGTCTGAAAGGAAAAATGACTAAGGCCCCTTTCCTAGGGAAAATGGAACGTGCACATGATCTGTTGGATTTGATCCATACAGATGTGTATGGCTCGCTAAGTGTTAGCATGAGATTTGGCCATTTCTACTTCATTACTTTACCGATGACCATTCGAGGTTTGGGTATGTGTATTTAATGAAATACAAGTCAGAAGTCTTTGAAAAGTTCAAAGAATTCAAAGCAGAAGTAGAGAAACAATAAGAAAAAAGTATTAAAACACTACGATTAGATCGAGGTGGAGAATACTTGAGTACTGAATTTCAAGACTACCTTAACGAGAATAGGATTCTCTCATAGTGGACTCCGTCTGCCACACCCCAGTTGTATGATGTGTCATAACATCGTAATCGGACATTGATGGACATGGTCCGATCTATGATGGGATTCACTGAGTTGCCGCCTTCCCCTTGTGGATATGCACTTGAAACAGAGGCAAGGTTGTTGAATCAAGTCCATACAAAGGCAGTGAATAAAACTCCATATGAGATATGGATGGAAAAGCCGCCCAAATATTCTTATCTAAGAATATGGGGATGCCTTGATTATGTGAAGCAGGCAGTGAGAGAGAAATTGGATAGTAAAGACAATTTGTGCTAATTTGTCGGATATCCAAATAACTTTATTGGATATTACTTATATTATCCCAGTGAAACAAAGGTGTTTGTTTCAAGGTATGCCACCTTCTTAGAGAAGGAGTTTCTATTGAATAGAAAAGGCAGGATGATAGAACTCGATGAGATTCGAGAACCACATACTACACAAGAAGCATAACCCACATCCCAACAGCCAATCAAAGAAACACAAGCTCTTAGAAGATCCGAAAGGATCTCGAGGTCGCCTAATAGGTTGAGTCTGCTTCTTGAAGAGGGCCAAGATGAGCTCATTCCTGGATGTGATCCATGAAATTTCAAGGAAGCATTGTCTGATGCCGATTCATCTAAATGGCTTGAATCCATGCAGTCCGAAATAGACTCCATGTATTCGAACCAAGTATGGTCCTTAGTAGATCCACCTAAGGGAATTGTTCCTTAGGATGCAAATGGATTTACAAAAGGAAACTTGGAGCGGATGAGAAGGTGGTGACCTTCAAAGCTAGATTGGTAGCAAAAGGATTACTCAAAGGCAAGGTGTTGACTATGAGAAAACCCTTTCTCCGGTCGCAATGTTCAAGTCCATTAGGATACGGCTAACCATAGCAGCATGGTATGACTATGAAATATGAAAAATGGATGCGAAGACAGCGTTCCTTAATGGGGAGATTAAGGAAGAGATTTACATGTCTCCACCTGAAGGATTCACATCAGTAGGAAGTGAGCATAAAGTATGAAAACTTCAGAGATCCATTTATGGACTCAAACAGGCATCAAGGAGATAGAACCTCAGATTTGACAACACTATCAAAGAGTTTGATTTTGCCAAAAATCCTGAGGAACCTTGTGTATACAAGAAAGTTAGTGGGAGTTCAGTGACATTCGTAGTACTTTATGTGGATAACATACTACTCATTGAGAATGATGTAGGGATGTTGAAGTCAACTAAAGTAGGGTTAGCTGGTAAGTTCTCCATGAATGATATGAGTGAAGCATCATATGTATTAGGAATACAGAAATATAGGGATAGATCAAAAGGATGCTAGGGCTCATTCAAACCACATATATTGATGCCATACTGAAGAGATTCTCTATGGAGGAGTCCATGAGAGGATATCTCCCAATGTCTCATGGTGTGAATCTATCCAAGTCTATGTGCCCTAAGACTGATGAAGAGATAGAAACCATGAGCCGCATTCCATATGCATCGGCCATAGGCAGTATAATGTATGGTATGATATCTATTCGACCTGATATTGCATATGCACTGAGTGTTGCAAGCCGATATAAGTCGAATCCCGATCTACTACATTGGAAAGTAGTAAAGGACATTCTTAAGTACTTGAGAAGAACTGAGAATTTGTTCTTTGAACACGGGAGTGGAGAACTAAAATTGGAAGGCTACACTGATTCTAGCTTCCAATTAGATGTGGATGATTCGAAATTGACCTCTGGATTTGTATTCAAGCTCAATGGTGGTGTTGTCTCTTGGAAGAGTTCCAAGCAAGACACCACAGCGGATTCAACCACTGAGGCCGAATACATAGCTGCATCGGATGTAGCAAAGGAGGGTGTTTGGATGAGGAATTTCATCCAAGAGTTGGGTGTCATTCCTCAAATAGTTGATCCAGTCCCGGTATACTGTGACAACACCGGTGCCGTAGCGCAAGCGAAGGAACCGAGGTTTCATCAGCGATCCAAACATATACTGAGGAAATTCCACATAATCCGGGAGATTGTGGGAAGTGGAGACATTTCGGTAGAGAGAGTCGCCTCCGCAGATAACGTTGAAGATCCACTGACGAAGCCCCTGCCAGGACCATTGTTTGAGAAGCATCGCGAAGCAATGGGTCTAAGATCTATGGGTAGTTGGCTATAGGGCAGGTGGGAGATTGTTAGAGTAGGTGCCCGGCAAGCCAACTCGTGGCTCCGGTTTTATTGACTCTAATGCAAAAAAAAATTTATTTTAAAAATATTTTACGATTTTATTCGATTATGGCATTATACTTTGTCTGTATACCCATGCAAGCTGCATAGATAAAGTCATTGAATATACAATAGGTACCATGAGGTCTGCGCCACAACTTAAGATCATGAAACTCATTAGGAAGTGTACCGTATATTCTAAACAGGTTCCTAGTCGAATCAGCCGCCTAAAACAAGGATAAAGGTCGCTCGAGCTTGAGACTAGCATTTGGGGTGTAAACGCCACGTTTCATTGGCAAAGGCATGGAGATGTCCATTCACACAGATGAGTGATCATATGATGATGCACTGAACAACCATCCCTCGGACTATCCAAGTGGTTCCCACTTATCGAGTGGAATAGTCCGCAGTTATGGTTGTACACCATTAGTCCATTGACCCGAGACAATGTAGGGGATATACGTACTAGCATGCACTTTGATCCGTCTGCCGACTCCATTGAGGGTCATCAGGTGGCGAGGTTGGGTGTAGTTTCGAAATACGTAGGAGCAAATGCATTGTAGTCGGGGATTCACTGTTCGCCTATGGGTGAAGATATCCTATGTGATCTGATGAGTTAATAGTGCAAGGAGTCTCTGGCCAGAGCAAGAAATGTGCTTTAGGAAAAGGTGTTTTCCTAGTTGCACATGCCATGCCACTATTAGTACTCAAAGATAAATCACATCGTTATCGAATTCATATGCAACTCTCGATATACCAATGGTTGCAGATTCGATCGGGATATATATGTGTTTAAGGGACCGTACTGTACGCTAACCATGACTAAAGGTTCTTGCAGGCACTATCAGTGATACCTAGGGGATCATGGGGCGATGCTACTAGACGCTCTTACCATGATCCGATGGGTGCAATAAAAAATAAGTTCTGACATTCTTGATTAAGGAGTTGATGAAAAGAATGGGGTTAACTAGGGTAAACCCGAATAAGAATAAATGTTATTCTGAATCACATGGAGATGTGAACTCACGGCTAGCTGTATCCCTAAACCATTTAGGGTCACACAAGTATCGGAATCTGTGTTCCCGTGGAGATAGTCAAATTTCAAAGGGTTGGAATTTGGCGACTATAGTTTGATGGAGATCAAACAAGAAGCGTACATAAGATCCATCATGGGTCACTCACCTAGGTTAGGAATGGGCCGGGGGTCCAAAGTCTTGTTTGGGCCTGATCTTGATAGGCCTATCCATAGGGTATCAGAGACTATCATTTGTGATGTTGAGTACCTTATTTCAATGTTAGGGACATGAGGATATCCAATCATACATGATGAGTGCTCATATGATGTGTTACTGAATAACTCTCCCTCGAATTTTCCAAGTGATTACCATTTATCTAGTGGATAAATATGTGATTATGGTTGTAAATCATTAGTACTTATTAACAGAGACAAAATAAAGTCTCTACATACTATTCCTGCACTTTGACACATTTACGGGCTCCGCGAGGCACATCAGATGATGAGGTTAGGTGGAGTATCGACATACATAGTAGCTAATGAATTGTATTCGAGGATTCACCGCTCACCTATAGGTGTAGATATTCTATGTAATCTGATGAATTAATAGTATAATGAATCTCTGACCAGAGCATGAGATTTAATTTTTAGGTAAAGTGGTTCTCTAGTTGCACATCAGATGCTACTATGAATACTCAAAGATACATCGCCTCGTTATCGAATTCATATGAAACCCTCGATGCAATAAGGATATATGAAATAAAAGGATCATATTGTACGTTAACCATAACCGTCAGTTCTTCCAGGTATTGTCAATGATACCTAGGGAATCATAGAGAGATGCTACTAGACGTCTTATCATGATTTGATGGGTGCAATTAAAAATGAGTTCCGACATTCTTATGGTCAATGGGTTGATGCATAGAATGATGTTAATTACGGTAAGCTCGTATAAGGACACGTGTAATCTCGAATCACATGAGTTGTGAATCCACAACTAGCTGTATTCATGAACCATTGAGGTAAGACAAGTACTGATTTCTGTGTTTCCGTTTATCAAATTCAATTAGTTGAATATTTTAATTGTAGTTTGATCGATATCAAACATTTAGCTTATAAATTTTTTTTAAACGGATTCTATATTTGTAAGTTGTGAGAGTTAGCATGACAGCTAAATTCGTGAGAAGTGTACGACTATATAATTTTATGAATGTGTTCCAAAGTTGACAGTTGCAAAAAATTTGAGTCATTGGATGATTGATTTTAACAAGTTGGCTTTGACTTAGTGATTTTCAAAAAGTTTGAATATATATAATTATAATGAGTTGTTTACTCTCGTTACATTAGTGATATCTGATCGTCGATCGTGATTATGATATACGATGGTAATGGGTTGTATGATAGATCAAGCTTAGAGTATCCTACTTATAGTCTAACCATTAGGAGCCATAGTTAGGCAAAAAATCCAATAGAAGTTTTGACTCATTGGACTGGAGTATCATATTCAAATATAACTAGGAGTTTTGACATTTTGATTCGGAGTGTCCTATTCAAATATTATCTAGATAATATTGAATTATCTTGATAAGATTACTTTGTCTAGATAAGATTATATTATCTATATAAGACTCTAGAAATCATAGTTGGACAAAACTACTAACTAGATTCCTGATAGGATTTTGCTAGATCTATTGTAGTGCCCAAATTCAGTACACGTATAACCCATACATTTATTTAATTATTAAAACATTTATTTAATTTTAAAACGAGCCTTAGTAGTGCACGATTTATTTAAATATATTATTTTAAATTAATTATGTTTATGTGATGCACGTTAAATTTTTTTCGAGTTTCATGTTTCAGGCGATTATTCGAGGCGGGAACGAGGAAAAGACCGGTGACGATTTTCGGCAATTTAAAATGCAGTATTTTATTTTATTTTATTTACTTAAGGATGAGGCGATTTAATGATTTATTGAGTTTTAGCGTTTTTAAGCCTAAATCATTTAGTTAGTAATTTTAAGAGTTTAAAACTTTTAAAATTTGTATTTTTGTGTGTTATTTGAATTAAGAAGTTTATTTAAAATTAGTGTGTATTTTACTTTAATTAGGGGAGACTTGTTAAGTTAGTGTTTTAATTGGTGACTAATTATTTAATTAAGCATTATTTTAATCCCCTAATCTAGCCACACACACACTACACGGTTTTCATACTTTTACACACACCGAAACCGTAAAACACATAAACACTACCACAATTCAGATTTTTATTATTTTTGAAGAGTGCGAAACCTAGGGTTTCTCCATCTAAGAAGCGGCCACCCCTCTCCTTCAAACCTCCCAGCAAATTTTCTTTAATTTCGTTGCAAGATTTTAGCGCCACGTTCATCCCGGATCAATCCTCGCACCATCTCCGCTTCGGTATCGTCGTCACGGTATTTTTAAATATCAAAAGGCACGTATAATCTTTCATTTGCTGCATCGATCATGTCATATTATGTGTTGCGTTGTTTTATGCGTAAACATATATGTGTGACATTCGTCGTTTGAGCGGAAAATGGTTTAGATCAGTTTTGAAATAATTTTAGATCTGAAAACTCCTTTTTGCTGTCATTTTTAAAACTGCGATTTTTCGATCGTGATTTTGAGAAAACTTTCAACATGAAAATTGTATAACTTTTTGATACCTTCAATTTGACAGTAAATTCGAAATATTTGGATAAAAATTGAGTGAGTTATGACGTTTTTCGTGGGACTGCTCAAACTGCATTTTTCAGGATATTATGTATTGATGCGTTCTTGAGGTTTAATTGTTGCAGGCTTCATTGGGGATCGAAGGGTGAACGTTTCTGTGTCTAGTTATGTTTAGCATGTTGTTGGGATGTATACTGAGGTGTCGTTTCACGTCGTTAGGCTCTTGAGAGAACGAGTAGCCGTGCGAACCATTTTCTGTCGAAAGTTTGTTTAAGGATTATTGAGTTATTTGGGATATGTGGTTGTTTTGGGGGCAATCGTATAGGCTCGAGTCATTGATGTAGTATCCTAAGATGGTCTCGTGATGTCGACTAATTATCCGTACAATCGAGTCTAGGCTGTTAAACAAAACCTGTTCAGAATTTTCGGATGTTGGCTTGTTCCGCAGGTACTCGTACCCACGGACGGACCCTGGCACGAGGTCCGTGCCTTTGTTTCCTCCTTAGTGCCATTTTTGCGCACGGACACGGACCCCCTCACGGACCAGAGCACGGGGTCCGTGCCTTTGAATTCTTTTAGGTGTCAAATTTGTCCAAACACACGGACCCCCACTCGGACCTAGACACAGTTTCCGTGCCCTCCTTTTTCTGCACGACACATTTTAGCCCACGGACGACCCGGACTTCTACCTGGAACTAAGCACGGGGTTCGTGTCCTTCATATTTTGGGGAAAATTTATTAGCATGTTTGGGGTTTGATATCATGGTCTAGTGCAATGATTTACAAGGTCGAGTCATGGGAATTTAAGAACGTCCTAAGGAAAGAAATGAACTCGTAAGCAAACATGATTACCTACGTCTAAGTTATGCAAGTTAAGCATTTGAATTCAAGTTAGTATGTGCAGCAACGGCCCCAATCGAAGTCCAACGAATCCCTCAACGCCAAGTAAGTATGTTGACGTGCAAGAAAATTATTTTCAAGTTTTTGAAGTATGCTAAATGTCTTGTGATCAATGTATATATGAGGTTGGAAAGCGTTAAATCATGAACGGGGACCAACCCACCCCGTTAAAGCAGGAACGAGTTTAGATAAGGATTGGAAAGCGTTAAAGCATGAACAGGGACCAATCCACCCGTTAAAGCATGAATGGGGATCTCATGTATGCGGCAGTGGGTTTGCCCCTGTCATCCTAGTACTGTGGTTTAGTCTGATCAGGAAATTATGTTATGGGCCACTTGCTTTGAAACATATCTCTACGCAAAATAATGAAGTTCATGTATGTTTATGTATGCACAAGTATGCAAGCATGTTTATGAAAGTTTTCACGTTATGACACGTCTATGATATGTATGAATGTTCAAGTTCAAGTTCAAGTTTCAAGTATATATGTTCTATTTTAAAGTTGCATGTAGTTTTATTACGTAGTACTCGTTATCTTCCAGTTTATACGTGTTGAGTCTTTAGACCCACTAGACTTGATCGATGCAGGTGAGGATGTTAATTAGGAGACTGACGGTGGGGACCGAGGAGCAGGCTTAACTGAGCGGGAGGCTAACCCGAGGACCGTCATGTTTTACGTTTTATGCAAATATTTAATAATTTTGTCAAACTTCAGCTTTCAATTATTTTGTTGCTACAACTCGTGAGACGTACAGATTACTTCTTTTAAAGAATTTTGAATGTTCACGTTTATTTAAGAAAATTTTTAATTTTTCCGCAAATTTTAAGTAGTAAAAAGTAAGGTACGTTACATCTAGGATATCATTGAATATGAGATAACACATTAAAGGTTGATGCTAAACTATTCACTCTACTCCCAACTACACCATTTGGCAATCACCTTGTATTCTCGGACCAAGTGTTGCTCGTACACCAACTATCACCACCGGACGTCCGCCGCAACGCTTTCATGCTCCCGCTGCATCCCCATTGTCGTCGTACGTGCACTGTAATTCTCGACACACAAATCTTTTAGATTTTCTTGTGCAAACTAGAAGAGGATCATAGATATTAATCATGGACTTGATTATTGGTGATTGAATAAAGAAGATTCTAGTTTATTATTCGTATGGACATACAACAAGAGGTATCTCCACCAATTTAAGAATAATTGGAGCCAAGTCATATATTGACTAAATATATATTCGATAAACATCCTATTAAAATTATACGATTGCCAAAACATGATTTTGAATATCAAACAAAAATTTAAACCTTTTATTGTATATTGATTATGAGAAAAAAGTACACCAACATTTCAACATGAAATTTTAATAATTAAAAAAAACCATAATGTTGAAATTCGATTATCTAAATCACTAGCTATTGTGAGATCACATTGAATAAAATTATGAACAATGAATTCTACTTTCATATATAAATGTCAATATATGATTAAGAAAAGTGAAGTTTCTTTATCAAAAAATTGTTATACTCATATAGTAAATAAAGATCGTCTTGTGTATGTATTTGAAGCACTACTCTATATATATATATATATATATATATATATTTGAGACCCTCTTAAAATATGAACCCTGAGTCGACCGATTTATGAGACTAACCTCAAGTACGGATAAGTTAGGCAATAGGCAAGAAGAAGCAAGGAACCGTGAAGAAGTAAGTCTTCATAATATAATATGTAGATGGTAAGCAAACGAATAAAAATATTTTATAAAGCCTACAATGTAATTGTTTTTTTAAAAAAGAAATAATGCTTTTGTGTGGTGACAGACTTGAATTATTGTTCTTGGTAGAGCAAATATTTACGGATATTTGGTAAGTGTATTTTGAGTATGAGTATGTAATACCCGAGAATTTTCATCCCGGTAATCTGTAATTATTGATTTATGATTTGATATGATTACGAGGGGATTAATCGGGATACGATTTGACTCAGCATGAGAAGATGTATGTGCGAGGACAGTGCCTTTCGCGCACATGCCCGACGTGGTGCGCACATGCGCAAAAGGGGCAGAAGACCTCGCGCATGAGGGCACGCATATGCGCGAGTTGTGCGATGAACCAAGTGCAATTCCAGAGAACCTCGCGCATATGCGCCGAGCAGGGGCGCGCATATGCGCGAGGTGCTGTGTAGATGACGCGCCGAGACATATGGTCTCGCGCATATGCGCCGAGTGATGTCGTGCATATGCGCGAGACGTGTTTTGTGAAAGGACGAGCCACGTAGCTTTACCATGCAACTGATGTATATAATTTGCAATTCCCTTCATTTCCTTCTCAAGAAAACCGAGAAAGGTTCAGGGGAAAGTTGTGAAAAATCCCTACGCCTTTTGTGAAAGATCCGTCCGTCAGAATTTGAATCCGACTTCAGTATTGAGTTCCTATCGACGCAGGCTACAATGGGACGTAAGTTTTATTGAGTTTTGGTATCATTTGAAAATATGATGTTGTAGGATTTTGATATGATTCATATATGATGTTCTTGACATGTTAGAAATCATAGAATCGAAGTCAGATTGGAAAACAGACTGATTATGGAATTGTTATGATTTTCTGATTATAATGATTTGAAATCGGACAGATTTGAATTATGAATGAATTACAAATTGTATCGGATATGAGTTTTGAATTGTAATTGATGTATGTTGATATGGTATTGACGGGGATACTGAGATTGTGCCGTTATACCGTGATTTGAATTAAATCCAGATTAATCAGATTCAGTATTAAATTGAGAATGGAATATTGATATTATGGTTCTCGATATGTCGTTTCAAATTTACAGAGACAGTCTTGAGTTCAGAATGGTTATTGCTTCAGACCGAGACTGGAACGAAAGGTATAAGTCAATGTGATATCGAGAGATCGACTCAAGTAAGATATACTTGAGTTTCCCTAAATCACATACTTATTGTTGTTATATGCACTGATTTGATTTTATATGTTGTTCTATTGATTTATAGGAAGC
Source organism: Primulina eburnea (assembly GCF_022965805.1). Lineage (NCBI taxonomy): Eukaryota > Viridiplantae > Streptophyta > Magnoliopsida > Lamiales > Gesneriaceae > Primulina > Primulina eburnea. Next base: position 253,623 of record NW_027330987.1, read on the forward strand.
ATGTATTAGACGAGTATTAGACAAGTGATCTTGTGACAGAAGTGCCTGATAGTGGTGGGATCACTACGGGCACATTGAACGATGTCACAAGATAGTGTATTGGCGATAGTGCCACAGTCTGTGACGGATAGGTCAAGACACTGGATGTTTGGTTATATCGACGTGGATAGAATCGGATTTTCTTCTATTACTGTTGATCGATATAGGAATGTCAACGTCAGGAAACCGGGATCCCTAGACTAGGATTGAGTCTAGTCTGAGTCGTGGAGTCACGAGTATGATTGATAGTTTTATATTGATTATGTTTCAGACTTTGATATATATAGGATATCTGCTTCATGCTTTATATTGATTATATGATTGCATGTTCGTTGATTTATACTGGGATTATATTCTCACCGGAATTATCCGGCTGTTGTCGTGTTTGTATGTATGCATGACAACAGGTGGGACAGGATCAGGGTCGAGGAGATGACGAGAGATCATGATTAGAGTGGAGACCACGAACTTTGATGTTGTTGTAGATAGGGTTTGAACACTTGATAGCTCACTACAAGAAAAGTGGGTTTCCGGAGCGTGCAATATGCGCCGCGGAAAGGTATCCGCAGCGTGCATTGCACGCTGCGACGCACGCTGTAAAGTCGAAAGCCGTCTTAAGTTTGACACTATTGGCGACGTGCGATTTACGCTGTGGTTTAGTCTAATAACGGCGTGCAGAGTATGCTGTTGATAGTTAAACTATTGGCATCGTGCATATGTACGCTGTTAATACAACTTTCTGCAGTGTGAACATATACGCCGTTAATAGTCATAAAACAAAAAAAAATATAAGCGACAGTTTTCGACAAAACCGTCGCAACATGGCGACGGTGTAAAACCGTTGCTAATTTAGCGACGGTCTTAAAATGTAGCGACGGTGTTATAATTTCGCGATAATTCCAAAACCGTCGATAAATTTTGTGTAATTTTTTTTAAAAAAATTTACTTTTATAATTTAATACATTTTTATAAAAATACAATACAACTATAATAATAATACTCATGATCTTAATTAACAATTAAAAAATTAACCAAAAATTGAAACAAAAACAGGTATTTAAATCGAAACTTAAATCATGTAAGTAGAGAAAAATTTTAAGTGTTGTGAAGAAAAATGGAACGGAGATCGGGAATAAATAGAGAATTTACGATTTTTTAGCGACGGTTTGTTACTAAACGGTCGCCGATGTAAGTCTATTAGCGACGGTTAATCGTCAACCGTCGCCGGTTTGAATCGGCGGCGGTTTGTTCTAAACCGTCGCTAAATGTGGCCTTAAATCGGCTACGGTTTCTTGTAAACCGTCGCTAAATGTGGCCTTATAATCGTCGCAATTTTAAAATTAGCGACGGTTTTACTAAAGCGTCGCTAATTTAAAATTCGAACTCATTTTCTACAGCGTGCTTATAATATGCATGCCGTGAATAATACTATTGACGGCGTACGATTGATGTACGCCGTTAATTTCAGAACACAATTTTTTTTTAAAAAAATGATTTACTTTTTGCAGAACACATAAACTTACATGCCGTTAATAATACTATTAACGGCGCGCCTTTATTGTGCGCTGTCGTTTATATAATTTATTAACAACACATATAAATGCAAGATGCGGATATTACTATCCGCAGCGTGCTTTTGATGCACGCCGTTCGTAATAATATCTGCAGCGTACTTTTAATGTACGCCGTGAATAGTATCAAGTTACTATCTGCAGCGTTCTTTTAATGCACGCCGTCCATAGTAATATCCGCGGCGTGCTTTTAAGGCACGCTGTTAATAGTAACGACGCACATATGGGTGCACGCCGTGAAAAGCAGTATTCGCAGCGTGCGTTTAATGCACGCTGTTGATGACGTGCTGCAGAAAATCATTTTTTTTGTAGTGGCTAGTTGTTGAACCTTAGTCTGTATTGAATGTATGTTGTACAGGACTTGTACCTTATTTTATACTGATATGTATATGAGTATGATTTACTTTACGTTCCGCATTTAAAAAAAAATTAGACCTTGTTTATTATAATTGATTAAATTTTCCCAATGACGATTATGAACTTGATTAGCGTCCGGGTCCCCACAAAGTAGGTCTTTTGTGAGACGGTCTCACGAATCTTTATATGTGAGACGAGTCAATCATACTGATATTCACAATAAAAAGTAAAACTATTAACATAAAAAATAATTTTTTCATGGATGACCCAAATAAAATATCCGTCTCACAAAATATGACCTGTGAGACAGTCTCACACAAGTTTTTGCCTTTGAATATTTGTTATATTGAATGTGTAGGATCGTGTGCTCGGCACCTGCTTTAAGCACAATATTCTCCAGGAGCTGCAATAGCTCGTGTTCTAAGAATGTTCATCGATGAATTAAATCGGGTTTGATATTAAATCAAGCGAAAAATACTCGAAGTAATCTTTCGTTATTTTATATCCTATGTAACTGAATAATTGAAAATAAAAGGAATCAGTTGTGACATATATCAGTTCAGTTATGGTGAAAACTGAACTGTCGGATGCTCTAGCTGATCAAATCAGTTTGAAATGAGAGTTAAAAATTTAAATACACAAGATGTTAATGGATGTTTGGAGACTTTAACTGCTCCTATGTCACCCCTTCTACCACTTCGGGTAGGATCCACTAGAAGACTTTGATTTATACAAATGATTTGTACAAATCTACTCAGTTTAGGAATTACCCAACTACCTAATTGAACTCGTAGACTAGACTGAAGGCAGCATCTTCCAGCCAACACTTGTTTAACGTCTATGTGTCAAAGACTACATAAATAAGTTTATTGTCTTTGTGCAAGACTATATTTGAGTGGTGGTGTGTGTGTGTGAACTGATCTCTGATTACAACATGAAAGTGTTCTCAAACACTGAAGGAATTGTGCTTCTAATCTAAGCTGATAACACGATGAAGTGTTCCTTCTGGGCTGATTGCTTCTTGTAATCTGATATGCAATATGCGTGCCATTTTTATCTGTATCTGCACACACTTTTTTTTTTATATTGGTCTTCACTGATCTTCTATTTATAGGTGGAAAACTGATCGTACAGTGAGACTCAATAATTGTATTTTTTGCAGCTTGAATGCGTTCTTTGATATTCGTGTCTCGATTTTTCCGACATCTATGCTGGAACATTTTGTCTTTAATTGTTTCTGCAACGTTCATTATTGTACCTTGATCGTATAACAGCTTTTGTATCGTTGTGCGTAGCTGGAATCCACTTAGGTAAGCTTGTCTTGATCTACGACTGATTGATACCTACCTGATGCGCCTAACTGGTCATCTGAACTAATATTCAGTTGGGCTGGTAAAATCAGTTGACTCGTCAGTAGAACTGATTTCACTCTTTCAGTTGAACTGGTCAGCTGAGCTCTTAATCAGTTGAGCACTTCATCAGGTGGCCGGGCTTTTGAAGGTATTATGTTGAACTGTCCATCAGCTGGACAATCAATGGAGCTGTTCTTTGATATATCAGTTGAGCTGATTCAGTTTGGGCAATCAGCTGGCACTTTCAGTTCGCATATGTTAGCTTCAATTTTGGCTCGTTTAACTGATCAGTTCGAAGCCTGATCAGTTCCAGCTTCCTGCGTACTTAGGTAAATCATTAGAAACAAAATAACAAGTTTTTTTATAATCAAAATCAAGATAGCGAACATGAAATGTTCCAACAGAAATTGTTTAAAACTATAAATATATGAAACAAATATGCAATAGGAATGTTTTGGGCCTATAATGGCGTTATCCCTTTATGATACACAAAATATAATTTATTAATTCTGTCATTACGATAAAAGATTTGAAGTAATTTGAAATCAACCCGTCTATATTACTTACAAGCATGACGTGAAAAAAGCATAAATGTGATTTATGGAGGAGTTAAAAGAAACTCGTTATTGGGCTAATTAAAGATTTTTTCTATCTTATTTTAATATTTTATTTCAATCATTGATTGCGATTACTGTAAATTGTATCATTAATCACGTGAAACAGAAAATTTGGAGACTTCTGTCAAAAGTACAGTCTAGAAATAAAAATAATGGGCTAGGTGCAATCGAAAAAAATATGTAACATGCACAATTATGTTACTTTATGATATTTTATTTATAATAAAAAGAAAATTATATTTTAATGATCTATATTTGTCTTTTTATTATTTGATCTTTTATGTTGCCAAACATTAATTTTAATTATTTTTATTTTTTTACAATTTTATTCTTTTTATCCGAATGTATACTGATATGTATATTGTGACATCAACTCTTTTCGAAACTAATAACAACATATAATAATAAAGATGATCAAAATAAAAAAAAAATACAATTTTCTCTCGTTTTAAAATATAATCAACTAAAATATATGCTTCTATCTATTACAATAAAATATCTCATGCACCAAACAAAAATATTGATGTGATTCATGGAGGAGTCTACAAGAAACTCGCTGTTGGGCAAAGGCTTTTTATATATATATTTTATTTCAATCATTGATTACAATTACTCTAATTGTATCAATCACGTGAAAGTTTGAAACAGAAAAATCAGAAATTTATGTCAAATCTATAGTTCGTACAGACTATAAAATAAAAAACAAGAGCTGCGTAGATTTTCTCATTATCATCCTTAGATATTTCCTGCCTTCATCACACATACGTACTGAACTTCATAAAGAAAGATTAATCCAAGAAATGCATTGCAGTAGGAAAGCAAACGCAGGGAAGAACACTAATCCTAGTGGAGTGAGGAGAGGTGCGTGGAGCAAAGAAGAAGATGGACTTTTGAAGAAATGTGTAGAAACTTTTGGGGAAGGCAGGTGGCATTTAGTTCCTCTCAGAGCAGGTAAAAATAATCACATGCATGTAAATTTGTTACACAAATGTTTCAGACCATCGAAGAATTTCGATTTGTCGGGTTCTGTGATTTGCAGGTTTGAATAGGTGCAGGAAGAGTTGCAGGTTGAGATGGGTGAATTATTTGAGTCCAGATATTAAACGGGGTTATTTTACGACGGATGAAATCGATCTCTTGTTGAGGCTTCATAAGCTTTTAGGAAACAGGCAAGTGTTTATCCATGGAAATTAATGGAAATTAACATCACACACGCACGATTAATGTATCATTCATCTATTGGATGTTATAAAATATGTTCGAAAATGATATTTTATTGATGAATAGAAATATATACAAAGAGTGAATAATATATCAAAATTATATATATACAAAATTTTGTCCTCTTGGTATATTCAGATTACTCATTTACCACGCAAGTGGCAGCCCCCAAAAAAAAAAAAGATATCAGAAACAAGAGCATATGACAGGCATGCATGAAGCAACGAATGTTATGATTAATTGGCCTTCTTAATGTATATGTTTTCCAATTTTTAATTTACCTTCTTGTTGAAAGTTTCTAGTTCTGACATTGGTTTTGGTTTTTGTCACTCAGTTTACTGTTTCACTTAAAACCTTTTAATTTTAACATTTTTTATCGGAGTGTTGACGTGACAACAAAAATAATGATTTATGAAGAAAATGTTGATGAAACGATAAATATTGGCAACTTGTATGATGTCAGGTCAATATTCCAATGAAAAAAGATAAAAATAGGAAAAAAAATACAAGATAAATGACTAAATATGTGGTGTCGGCATTACTTAATTTACGGGATATTGGCATTACAAATTGCACTCCACCTTTATATTTGTGAAGTATTTAAATCATAAAAGTGGAGTGTGAGAAGCAATTCCTCTTATTTAATTAAGTTGATCAATATATACACGTAATTATAGGAAAAAAAAAAAAAAGAAGAGAACTAGCAAGTTGTTTAGTCTTATCTTTTTTTGTTAAATATAGAATTTGAACGCAGATGGTCGTTGATTGCTGGTAGGATTCCAGGGCGAACTGCAAACGATGTGAAGAATTATTGGAACACACACATCATGAATAAATCAGTGGAGATCAAAACCAAGATTATAAAACCAAAACCGCACAATCTGGCGAAATTGGCCCTATCAAATAAGAAGAAGCAGCAGCAGCAACCATTAATCAGTGAAGAAACGCCGCAGCAAATTAATTTACAGTGCTGTGGCATTGGAACGACCCCGCTTTTGATTGAAACTGGAAGATCAGATGCTGGAGACAATTGCTCTAATCAAATCAATGGTGGCGATGAGCTAAATGAAGAACTCTCCATGGATATTTGGAAACTCTTAGGATTTGATGATGTTTGAGTGTATAAAATTCATTTAAAGTGTCACTTTCGGCGAAAATGAATATAATAAACCAGTTTTTTCCTAAAGTCAGGGGATCAAAACACATGACTATCACCAGCTGTAATGAACATGTGAGAGAAATCACAGCATGCATATGACATTAAACATGACGTATATACGCCTCTATGTCGGCTTTGGTCGAGATTTGAAACAAAGTTACAAGAAATGACTTGATTATTGTGGCACAACAGATGGAATTTGATTTCTTGGACATATATATAAATTAATCTTAATAAAAAAAATAGAGGAGGTGTAATGCCCAAATTTTGATATAATATGGCAGTAGTTGTGATGGTTCTTGGCTTTACGTTATGATATGAATGGTAATGATGTTATAGAATTGTGATGTCCCGAAAATTTGTAGTCCGCATGAACCACGTGCGTGCAAGTTATTAAATTCCTCATGTATTTTATTAAATGGTTTTTATGCATGTTTATTTCATTAATTAGTGTTTTAATTCACGATCTATGAAAAATGCATTATTTTAAATTATTCATGGGTATGTGATGCACGTTAAAATATTTTCCGAGTTTCATGTTTCAGGCTTTCATTCGAGGCGAGATTGAGGAAAAGACCGGTGACGAATTGGCAATTTAAAATGCGGTATTTTATTTTAAGTTAGGAATGGGGCAATTTAAATGATTTGTTTAGTTTTAGCATTTTTAAGCCTAAATCATTTAGTTAGTAATTTTAAGAGTTTAAAACTTTTAAAATTAGCATTTTGTGTGTTATTTTAATTGAGGAGTTTATTTTTAAGTTTAGTAGTGGGGAATCTTAAGTTTCTAAAATGATTATTGAAACTTTGTTTGGGGATTAAGTGAGTAGATTAGTATTATTTTTATACTTAATTATTTAATTAAACCATTCTTTAATCCCAAATTAATTATTAAGCAAAAACCTTTCCCCCAAATTTATTCAACTCACGCTACACACACACACACTACACGTTTCTACACACTTTTACACACACCTAGAGCCGTAAAACACACACACTTCATTCTATCCTTTTTATCTTAAAAATTTTGAGAGAAAATATTAGGGTTCTTGAGCGCATAGCAGCCGCCCCCTCCCTCTGAAATTCCAGCAAGGTTTTGTTGTGTTTTCTTCAAAGATTTTAGCGCCACAATCGTTCCGGATCAACCTCGCTTCCATCTCCGCTTCGGTGACGCCGTTTCGGTAACGTTTATCGTTAAAAAGGCACGTATATTCTGTTCTTGCTGTGTCGATCAAGTCATATATCGAATTGCGTTGTTTTTATGCGTAAAAGTTATGTATGATGATAGTAGTTTGAGCGGATCATGGATCGGATCAATCTCGAAGGAAAATTTTAGATCTAAAACTCGTTTTTACTGTTCATGTCAAAACTGCGATTTTTCTGTTCATATTTTGGGAAAACTTTCAACGGCAAAAACGTAGAACTTTTCGATACCTTCGATTTGACATAAAATTCAAGATTTTTGGACGAAAAATGAGAGAGTTATGATATTTTTCGTGTGACTGCTCAAACTGAAATTTTAAGAAAAGTTTGGTACCATTGTATTTTTGAAGTTTTATGTTGCAGGCTTCGTTGGAGATCGACGGGCGATCGTCGCTGCATATGAGTATGTTAGTATTGAGGTTTTTTGTAGGTCTCAAGGTTTTGTTGGACGTCGTTAGGTGTTTGAATTAGTTTAAAGTCGTAGGAACTCGGTTGATGTCAATTGCCAATTAGCGCTGTATTGGGTAGCATGGTGGACATCGTATCTTGAAGTGTTTATATAAGTTTTATGCAATGTTATGGTGTCCTTAAGGTGTTGAATCATCGTGTTCAAGTGTCAATTTGGGGGTGTAGGCATGTGCATAAGTTTTCTCGCAGGTTTCTTCGTACAGTGTGCAGACGGACCCCCACACGGACCCGAGCACGGGGTCCGTGTCTTTGTTTTCCCTTGGTGCGTCTTTACAGTAGGTACACGGACCTGGTTCCGGACCCATACACGGGGTCCGTGCCCCTTCCCTTCCCGAGTAGTCCTTTTACAGTACCTACACGGACCCTCACCCGGACCCTGACACGGGGTCCGTGCCTTTGTTTTCCTTCGGTGTCAATGTCCAGAGCCTACACGGACCCCTACACGGATGTAGGTACGGGGTCCGTGTCCTTCATTTTTGGGGAAGGAAAATTTATTATGCTTTGAGGTTAGACGTCATGGGTTAGTACAATGATTTACAAAGTCGAGTCATGGGGAATTGTAGAACGTCCTAAGAATTTAATGAACTCGTAAGTGAGCATGATTTACCTACGTCTAGGTATGCAAGTTAAGCATGTCAATCCATGATCAGTATGTGCAGCAACAGCCCCGATCGAAGCCCAACGAATCCCTCAACGCCAAGTAAATATGTTTGACGTGCAAAGAAAATATGTTTAAGTTTTTGAGGTATGCTAATTGACTTGTGACCAAATTATGAATGGGTTTGGAAGTCGGTGAACGTGGCCGAGGACCTCTCCGCCCCGTTAAATTATGAACGGGTTAGATCGTGGTTGGAAAGCGTTAAATTATGAACGGGGACCAACCAGCCCGTTAAATTATGAACGGGGATCTCATGTATGCGACAGTGGATACGTCCCTGTCAGCCCAGTACTGTGGTGTGTCTGATCAGGCGGTTATTATGTATGGGTCACTTGCTTTGAAACATCCTCTACACAAAATGATGAAGTTATGTATGTTCAAGTATGCAGTATGTTTATGAAAGTTTATGATGATGGCACGTCTATTTATGTACGTACGTATGTTCAAGTTTATTATGCAAGTTCAAGTTTCAAGCTATGTATGTCCTATTTTAAAGTTGCATGTGATTTTATTATGTACTACTCGTTACTACCAGTTTATACGTGTTGAGTCTTTAGACTCACTAGACTTGATCGATGCAGGTGAGTATGTTGATGAGGAGACAGGAGGTGGCGACCAAGGGGCAGGCTTGGACTGAGCGGGAGGCTAACCCGAGGACCGCAAAGTTTATGTTTTTACGCAAATGTTAATTAACTCTGATTTCTTGGTTCGAGGGAAATACTTTGAGCAAAACTTTTGTGAGCAAATTTTATTGTAGTACTTTGAACCGCCATGTCTTATGGGGGACTTGGTTGGGATATTTTTATGGCAAACTTTGAATGTTATTTTATGTCTAAGAAAATTTTTAATTTTTCCGCAAATTTTTAAGTATGAAAATACGGTACGTTTCAGTTGGTATCAGAGCGGTGTTCTTGTAAAGGATTATGCCTACTGCCAGTCGCAAGAAGCTCACGAAGTCACACCTCAAGTCTGTAAGTTTTAAAGTTTTGCATTATGTTATGTTGTAAGCATTAAGTCATGATTTTCGCATGTGCATGTTTTAATGCTATACATCACCTGTGTGTCTACATGACATACGTTTTAGAGTACAGGCTTACCTGTCGTTATGACTTGAGATTGGATCTTTAAAATTTTATGCATGTTACGACATGAAATGAGAAATTGTTTAATCTTCTTGCATGCTGGGTGGTGGAATTGGAAATGAGTAAGAATTTTGCTTTTGGGTGTTAGGAAAAGTTGGAAATGATTTGTCTATTTTAATTTTTGGATAGTAGTACTGATGTTAGACTAGTGAGTCATAAGTTAAATTTGACAATTACGAATGCTTTTGGGACTTGTAGATTTTCTATGAAATTACTGATGGTTCGTGGTTGCTAGCTGAGTTGATTTTTGGAGGACTCCAAGGATTAATGATTCGGGAAAACGACGATCTTTGGAAGTATACAAAGCGTAGAATTTATTTAGTATGCATGCTCCCCCTAGTTGGATTTAAGGATTTAATTGCACGAATGGAGAATTTTAAGGACCTAGTGGTAATGACCAATAGTTTCAGGACCTAAGTGCAAAGATAAAAATCCTAAGGGACTAGTTTCGAAGTTATCGTTTGGGATTAAATTCCGAGTTTCGAGGATTTTAAGGTTTAATGAGACTAAAATCGAAGATTTTATTGGGGACCGGAAATGCAAATTTTGAAGAGTTGTAGTGCCAAAAATGTAAGTTCGAGAACTTTAAGGGTCAAATTGCAAATTCAGAAAATTTTGGGGATTTAATTTTGAGTGCAAAGAATTTTAAGGTTAATGAGGTTAAGTCGAAAAAATTTATGGGTACGAAGATGCAAATTTCAAAGAGTTGTAGGGCCAAAAATATAAATTGTGGGAACTTTAAGGACCAAATTGCAAATTTCGAAATTTTTGAGGATTTAGTTCGAACTTTTAAGGAACACTTGAGTAAGATCAGTAGTTTTTCGAGGTTATGGAATTGATTTTGGGTTTAATAAGCTTAAAATTATTGAACTTTGTGTTACGAGAAATCTATAAGATGGAATTAGGAACACCAACAACTTATGGGTAATTGTAAATTTTTTGTACTTTAGGACAATTGGATAAAATTTTCGAGGAAATTAAGAATTTATGCTACAATTTTAAGAAATTGAGAGAACTAGTTTAGCGGTAAGTGATAACTGAATGGTTTAAATGAAAGGAATTCTCGAGGATTTAAGCTCAAAGGAATTATTAGAACCTTGAAGTATCTGGGTTATAATATTATAAGAAATGGTAATCAAAGGGATTGTAAGATGAATCGACATTGGGCTCGAAAAGTTAAGCGCTAGTGAATTAATGTTGCGGCAATTTAAAATTCAGGGTGATAATAATTTGAGGTAAAGTCGATCGGTTAGCTAAGTTATAAGAATAGACATTGAGTTAGCGAATTTTTTTTTGGGAACTTAAGTTGATGTGTCATAAGTTTTAGTCATGATTGTAACAGTTAAGCTTGTACCTTTGTTGGAATTTGATTTTTTCTAGAAGGTTGGGTATGGTTGATGATTAGGTTATTTAATAGACGACGCATGTAAGAATTGAGGTAGACATCTTGTCTTGGGAATTTTTGTAGGTTATTAAGAAACTTGAGAATAAGTGAATATGTGTGTTGGAATTATGTTATCCAAAACTATTTGGACTGCGTAAGGTTGAATTTCAAATTTATGGGATATTTGCTCATACGGAATTTTTGGGTGAAATAAACAAAGGGAATTAGTGGTGTTCAACATAAGTTATCAATAAATGAATATTAAGATTTTTATTGAGTAAGAAATCTACAAGCTTGATATGGGGATTCTAGAATTCTATGGGTTATAAGTGGAGTTGATTCATTAGAGTTAGTCCATTATTAATAAAGGAAGCTTATTAAGTTTTATACGCTAGAATTAATTGGGTATTGATGATACGTCTAAGTTGGACATTCGTTCCAATGAGGAAGGCTCAAGTGTCTTGGGCTTTAATTATATTATGATCGTGAAGAAAATAGTTTAAGCTTGTGATTAATGCTAGAAAATTTTTCCTATTTAAGGAGAGGATCGATATTATATATTTTGGGGTTTTACGGATTTATGTTACTCGAAATTAAAGGTTGGCAACAATTTTATATTTGGGATGTACTCGTCAATAGCTAAGTTATGTAAGTTCGTATCGTAAGGTAAATATTCGATTCAAGGATTGTAGGCCAATATTATTATGGGGATTAAGATAAGATTTAACTTTTAAGTGTATTGCTGAGGATGAAAGTTGATCAGTAACCGTTGGGGCTAAGATCTCTAAAGTTGAACTGCATAAATGCTAATATAATAGGTCGTTGACATTACAGGCATAGTATAAAGAAGGTGAGATACGATAAGTTTGAACCTCCATTTCTAATATTAGGAACGACGAGAAAAGTCAGAATTCGAGGTCGTAGTAAAGTAAAGTTAAGTTACCATAAGTCGTTTTAAGTTGTGATTCCCAAACGAGGTTTTTGGTAGGCAATTTAATTAGGATTGAAGAGACTTAAGGACAACATAATACTTAATTTTATTCAGAGTAGCGCAGCGGTAGCGTGGATCGTTGGGATACTAGAATTAAGAATCTAACTTTTGGATTATCGAGGATAAGCGAATTTCGGGGACGAAATTCAAATTAAGGGGGATAGATTGTGATGTCCCGAAAATTTGTAGTCTGCATGAACCACGTGCGTGCAAGTTATTAAATTCCTCATGTATTTTATTAAATGGTTTTTATGCATGTTTATTTCATTAATTAGTGTTTTAATTCACGATCTATGAAAAATGCATTATTTTAAATTATTCATGGGTATGTGATACACGTTAAAATATTTTCCGAGTTTCATGTTTCAGGCGTTCATTCGAGGCGAGATTGAGGAAAAGACCGGTGACGAATTGGCAATTTAAAATGCGGTATTTTATTTTAAGTTAGGAATGGGGCAATTTAAATGATTTGTTTAGTTTTAGCATTTTTAAGCCTAAATCATTTAGTTAGTAATTTTAAGAGTTTAAAACTTTTAAAATTAGCATTTTGTGTGTTATTTTAATTGAGGAGTTTATTTTTAAGTTTAGTAGTGGGGAATCTTAAGTTTCTAAAATGATTATTGAAACTTTGTTTGGGGATTGAGTAGATTAGTATTATTTTTATACTTAATTATTTAATTAAACCATTCTTTAATCCCAAATTAATTATTAAGCAAAAACCTTTCCCCCAAATTTATTCAACTCACGCTACACACACACACTACACGTTTCTACACACTTTTACACACACCTAGAGCCGTAAAACACACACACTTCATTCTATCCTTTTTATCTTAAAAATTTTGAGAGAAAATATTAGGGTTCTTGAGCGCATAGCAGCCGCCCCCTCCCTCTGAAATTCCAGCAAGGTTTTGTTGTGTTTTCTTCAAAGATTTTAGCGCCACAATCGTTCCGGATCAACCTCGCTTCCATCTCCGCTTCGGTGACGCCGTTTCGGTAACGTTTATCGTTAAAAAGGCACGTATATTCTGTTCTTGCTGTGTCGATCAAGTCATATATCGAATTGCGTTGTTTTTATGCGTAAAAGTTATGTATGATGATAGTAGTTTGAGCGGATCATGGATCGGATCAATCTCGAAGGAAAATTTTAGATCTAAAACTCGTTTTTACTGTTCATGTCAAAACTGCGATTTTTCTGTTCATATTTTGGGAAAACTTTCAACGGAAAAAACGTAGAACTTTTCGATACCTTCGATTTGACATAAAATTCAAGATTTTTGGACGAAAAATGAGAGAGTTATGATATTTTTCGTGTGACTGCTCAAACTGAAATTTTAAGAAAAGTTTGGTACCATTGTATTTTTGAAGTTTTATGTTGCAGGCTTCGTTGGAGATCGACGGGCGATCGTCGCTGCATATGAGTATGTTAGTATTGAGGTTTTTTGTAGGTCTCAAGGTTTTGTTGGACGTCGTTAGGTGTTTGAATTAGTTTAAAGTCGTAGGAACTCGGTTGATGTCAATTGCCAATTAGCGCTGTATTGGGTAGCATGGTGGACGTCGTATCTTGAAGTGTTTATATAAGTTTTATGCAATGTTATGGTGTCCTTAAGGTGTTGATCATCGTGTTCAAGTGTCAATTTGGGGGTGTAGGCATGTGCATAAGTTTTCTCGCAGGTTTCTTCGTACAGTGTGCAGACGGACCCCCACACGGACCCGAGCACGGGGTCCGTGTCTTTGTTTTCCCTTGGTGCGTCTTTACAGTAGGTACACGGACCTGGTTCCGGACCCATACACGGGGTCCGTGCCCCTTCCCTTCCCGAGTAGTCCTTTTACAGTACCTACACGGACCCTCACCCGGACCCTGACACGGGGTCCGTGCCTTTGTTTTCCTTCGGTGTCAATGTCCAGAGCCTACACGGACCCCTACACGGATGTAGGTACGGGGTCCGTGTCCTTCATTTTTGGGGAAGGAAAATTTATTATGCTTTGAGGTTAGACGTCATGGGTTAGTACAATGATTTACAAAGTCGAGTCATGGGGAATTGTAGAACGTCCTAAGAATTTAATGAACTCGTAAGTGAGCATGATTTACCTACGTCTAGGTATGCAAGTTAAGCATGTCAATCCATGATCAGTATGTGCAGCAACGGCCCCGATCGAAGCCCAACGAATCCCTCAACGCCAAGTAAATATGTTTGACGTGCAAAGAAAATATGTTTAAGTTTTTGAGGTATGCTAATTGACTTGTGACAAAATTATGAATGGGTTTGGAAGTCGGTGAACGTGGCCGAGGACCTCTCCGCCCCGTTAAATTATGAACGGGTTAGATCGTGGTTGGAAAGCGTTAAATTATGAACGGGGACCAACCAGCCCGTTAAATTATGAACGGGGATCTCATGTATGCGACAGTGGATACGTCCCTGTCAGCCCAGTACTGTGGTGTGTCTGATCAGGCGGTTATTATGTATGGGTCACTTGCTTTGAAACATCCTCTACGCAAAATGATGAAGTTATGTATGTTCAAGTATGCAGTATGTTTATGAAAGTTTATGATGATGGCACGTCTATTTATGTACGTACGTATGTTCAAGTTTATTATGCAAGTTCAAGTTTCAAGCTATGTATGTCCTATTTTAAAGTTGCATGTGATTTTATTATGTACTACTCGTTACTATCAGTTTATACGTGTTGAGTCTTTAGACTCACTAGACTTGATCGATGCAGGTGAGTATGTTGATGAGGAGACAGGAGGTGGCGACCAAGGGGCAGGCTTGGACTGAGCGGGAGGCTAACCCGAGGACCACAAAGTTTATGTTTTTACGCAAATGTTAATTAACTCTGATTTCTTGGTTCGAGGGAAATACTTTGAGCAAAACTTTTGTGAGCAAATTTTATTGTAGTACTTTGAACCGCCATGTCTTATGGGGGACTTGGTTGGGATATTTTTATGGCAAACTTTGAATGTTATTTTATGTCTAAGAAAATTTTTAATTTTTCCGCAAATTTTTAAGTATGAAAATACGGTACGTTTCAAGAATGGAATAAATAATGGATGGTAGAATCAAATGTGGAATTTGAGCTAAATAGTTAATGGATCGCAAGTGCAGAAACGGTATGAAAAATGTGACAGTAGTTGTGGTTTTTAGCATAATGTTTTGTATATTGATCCAATTGATGCGAGACCACTTCCATTAGAAAGTTATAGCCATGAAAAATGTGGCAGTAGTTGTGGTTTTTAGCATAATGTTTTGTATATTGATCCAATTGATGTGAGGCCACTTCCATTACATATTTAGCTCAAATTCCACCTTTGTTCTACCCATCCATTATCTATTCCATTCTATAACATCATTACCATTCATACCATAACGTAAAGCCAAGAACCATCACAACTACTGCCATATTATATCAAAATTTGGGCATTACAGGAGGCACACGTGTTTTCGAAATATTAAGTTCATATCAGATCACTCCAATAGTCAGAGCCTATTTTACTGTGGATATTATTTATTTTATTTGATTTATGAAATATTAAAATTATATTACGTTTATATCTAAAAGGCTTTTCATATCATTCTTTTCTTGTTACATAAATCAGCATTTGTAACCAAAATTAGAAAATACATTGTCGCAATTTTATTTATTTATAATTTGTCTGTTGTTTAGAGTCCTGATAATGTAGTACGTACGTAGCTTTTATCAAGTCGATGTTATTTTTCGCATGTTGTTTTATTTAGGACTTAATGGATTATTTCTTTGTTTTCTCACGTTGGTAATTAGCCCTACGAATGAGCCTCAGGTTGTAAATCTTTTCAGGTTCGATCTATACTACATCAGGTGTGCTTATGACATCCGTGTCAGGTTTGGTGAGTGAGTGATTTATACCAACATTGAGAGTTTGAAGGTCGAGTTTGGAAAGGGAAAAAAAGAGTGATATAAAGTTGATAGTTAGAGATGACAATGAGACGGGTATGGGGTTTAAGGTCGAGTTTGGAAAGGAAAAAAAAGAATGATATAAAGTTGATAGCTAGAGATGATAATGAGACGGGTCTGGTCAAACCTCAGACATTCCTTGTGATGACCCAATTTTACTCCTAAAATCTCAACGAGTTCAAGCCAAGATATTTCAATATTGTCAACTCATAATACATCAAATTTTAGTTCAACACTAGCTCAAATCTTTCAACTCAAAAATTTCGGCTCATCACTACAAGAAAGTTGATCTATAATGACCAAAATTTAATGAGGGTATAAAAAAATGGTCATTAAAAACATAATTTTTGATGTTTTTATGAGGGTAAAAAAAGGTATAGTTAAAAAGTTAAATTATTAGTGACGAATTCTTAATTTCATAGCTATAGCTGACAAATCCCGTCATTATTTTCGTACAAAAGAATTCCCCTCATAATTGAGTACTAATTTTAGGCGCCAGATTTCCCACCAAATAGATTAATCATATTTTTTATTATTATTGAAGAATAACAAAAATCCCTAACCACACGTTCCCACCAAATGGATTAATCCTATTTTCATTATTATTGAAAAATAATAAATTTCCCTAACCACACTCCACGTACAGCTAGCGTCCTGATCTCTCATTCTTGGTGCGATAGAAAATCCCTGCGGCGGCTTTTCTACAACAAAGGTTTGTGTTCAATTGAAATGTTAAATTTACCTAATTTTTCGTTTATATTTGTTTTAATGGTCAAGAGGCCTTTGGACCTTCCGAAAATCATCGCTGCGAAGCGAGCTAGATCCGAGGGGGAAAATAGATCGAGGACAGGCTTAGAGGGTAGGCAGCAAAATCTTGGTGATTCAGAAGGAGATATAGTGTCTTTAAAGAATTACTTGGATGCTCAATACTATGGGGAGATTCATATTGGGTCACCACCTCAGAAATTTACTGTTATTTTTGATACTGGGAGTTCCAATCTTTGGGTTCCTTCGGCAAAATGCTACTTCTCTGTGAGTTAACATAGAATTTAGTTTCTTTATTCGGGTTCTGGGATTTTGTCTTCTCTATAGGTACTAAATATTGCAATTTTATTTTCAGATTGCCTGCTATTTGCATCCAAGATACAAGTCTGGCTTGTCCAAGACATATAAAAAGAATGGTAATATGTAGTTTGTTTACTGTGGATCAGTATTATAGTTAAATTTAGAGCTTTTAACTTGGTATTGATGTTTTCCTCATGTGATTCAGGAAAGTCTTGTTCGATTAGCTACGGTTCTGGGTCAGTTTCTGGATTTTTAAGCCAAGATAATGTTGAAGTTGGTGATGTGGTGGTGAAAGATCAAGTTAGTTCTTTTTGGCTTGAATTTAAGTCCGACTGCTGATCTTCTTGTTCCTTCTAAATTGTGCTTATACCTAGTTGCTTCGCTATACATTCAGGTTTTTATCGAGACCACGCGAGAAGCAGGCCTTACCTTTTTGGTGGGTAAATTTGATGGGATACTTGGGCTTGGTTTCCAAGAAATTTCGGTTGGCAATATCGTACCAGTCTGGTATGCATCCCGAATCTTCAGAATCAAGGTATTTTTAAGATGTTCTCCAATATTTTGATTGCGAAATGGCAGGTATAATATGGTGGATCAAGATCTTGTGGATGAGAAGGTATTTTCTTTTTGGCTTAATCGTGACACAGATGCAGACTCTGGAGGTGAGATAGTCTTTGGAGGAGTCGACCCTGAACACTACAAGGGTAACCACACTTATGTACCGGTGACAGAGAAAGGCTACTGGCAGGTATATAAACATAAAGGCGGATGAACCATCACTTTTTTCCATTTGTTTGCATTTATTTTGTAGGCAGTGGTGGAGTTAAAAGGGGTTTGTGAGGGCGGTCGCTCCTCTCCCTTTTAAATTTTCCTGCTAGCTTGTATGATGTTTGTTATATATACTTTAAAATACCCCGCTAATTCTTTAAAGTTTGAGTTTCCCTCCCCCCCTCCATTGTTCTCCATGCTCCACTACTGTTTTTGGGTGTCATGAAACAAAAATTGGTTTTACATGTTTCTTGTTAACTCCTGAGTGCATGTATCTATCTATTATCAGTTTGACTCGGGAGATGTTCTCGTTGGAAACTTGTCGACTGGTAAGTTGAGCGCCATTCGTAGCACTGAATAATGTTACAAATATTTAAAGTATAGCTCTGTCCTTGTCACTTATCCCACCAGCTTTCTGTGAGGGCGGTTGTGCTGCTATTGTGGATTCTGGGACATCTCTTCTTACCGGTCCAACTGTACGTGTGTTTACTGCGTTTATTCTTGTTTAGTTTTCTCAAGTCAGAAAGAAGGTTCATATTTCTAATTGTAGTGTGCCTAAAATTTCAGACGGTTATAACGCAAATCAACCACGCCATTGGGGCTGAAGGGATTGTGAGCACGGAATGTAAGCAGCTTGTTTCTGAGTACGGGGAAATGATATGGAATCTTCTTGTAGATGGGGTATATTCTTGATTTTACGATCTTTATCTTTATTTTATTACTAGCTAGAGCCCCTCTTGGGAGTTCTTTTTATCACAGATTTTCTATAATAGTTTTTCTTTTATTATCCAAATTAACTAACGTAATGCAATTTTATTATCGGGCATTTAATCATTTTGAGTACATCTATATTTATAATTGATTTTTTCTATTTATATTTTATAGATGACATGTTGATGGGAGATAATTAAGAGGTGGCCTTAATCGGATGGTGTTTCAAAGAAGAATTCAAGCATTTGATCGATTAGGAAATTAGAACTTGATTTTTGAAACAACTATCAATTGATCCCTATTTTTTGGTCCTCAAATATTTTTGTACTCCATGGAGTATTTCCAAGTATCCATTAAAATGGAACTCATATTTTGGACAATTCTATATATTTTGAATAGATTTGGATGTAGTTGCTTTTGTAAAATATTTTGTTCAACAAAATTGCTTGTTCCGGAATTCATATTCTATTAGTAATGCCATATTTAATATAATTACAAATTCATAAAAAAAATTATTATAAATTTCATCACAATTAAAATTGTTTTTAATGAGGGTAATTAATAATTTAATGAGGGGTAATTTTATTATGAGATTGATTTTTAGTGAGGGGTAAATGATTATATAATGAGGAGATTTGTTGTCATTAAAATATTATTTAATGAGGGGAAAATGGTAATAAAATGACGGGATTTTTCATCATTTAAATTAGATTTAATGACGGTATAATCTCGTCACTAAATAGGATACAACAATAATGACGGGAAGTCTTTACCGTCATTAATTACCTTTACCTAGGAGGGCAGTAATGAAGGTCCATGACGGATAATTTCCCATCATTAAAAGTATTTAATAACGGGTTTTGGACATGTAATGACGAAATTGCCCGTCATTATAGGCCTGTTTTCTTGTAGCGCATGAATCCGAATTTCAGCTTCATAAGCTCGAACCAAGCTCAATTGATGTAAGCCAAGAAAATTCCAATAATTCAAGCTTATGAAGCAAAAAAAACCCTCAACTCAAGTACCGTAACTTTAGCTCCATTAAGCTCAAAATTCATCTTTCATCTGAGCTAAAATTGGACACATTTATGATGTAAAAAATGACTCTGCATCTAACCTCGGTGTCCCTTGGATTCAAGAAAACTTTGACCATAATTATTATTTGAATTTGGCTTCAAGAAATGTATTAAATATACTCTTTCAGATGGAAATTTCGGCCTATACAATATGCAAGTTTTTTTTGTCATCCAGATATTTTTTATGACCACAAAATCTGATCTCCACTGTTCTAAATGTACGACATGATGTTCTCGATAAGCTCTCCAAATTAAACTCAAACCCATGGTTAGATTTATGTAAAAAACCTTGGCAAGAAGACTGCGTATACGGTTAGATTTATGTAAAAAAACCTTAGCAAGAAGACTGCATATATCTTATATTTGTGAGAAAACAACTTCTATTCGTCGTCTATTTACTGCTTCAAATGACTTCAAAACTCATCTCCACCATTCAACATTCTTTGCCTTTTCACATATACGTGTAACCAAATTTCATCATGATCTGATAGTTAGATATGTCGCAGGCTTATGCGAGTTGACTAATTTATATACATATGGAAATCTGAAAATTTCTTTCACTCTCATTCTTTTGAGTATTCTTTTAGTGATTTGTGGTGTATCCAATAGAACTACACATTGTAGAAAATTTTCTAGATTCTCAACCAAGATTAGCCGACAGTAGTAGGTGACATCGCATGCACCACGCTGCCGAAGAGTTCAAAGAACTTCTCTCCAAATTCTAATATCACTCAAGTTCATTTGTAAATGTAAGTGGACTTATATATGTTTTAAAAAAAGATATATATGTATAAAATTTGATCGAATTACTATATATTTTGTTATGCTTCTTTTTCTTACTAGTTTCATTCTGAGATGAAATCTTTATGTATTGATTTGATTTGCTCATTTGTCATGATTTGAGTAATAGTGCATTGAGAAAACTTGTGAGAGAAAAGGCTTTAGATGGAACTCGTTTACGAGAAAAGGCCCCAGATAGATCGAGATAGCCCATGGTCATTATGATAATCAATATATCTTTTGTTATGCTTCTTTCCCTTTACTCTTATTCATTATATTCCGATGTGATACCCACTGCGTACTTGAGTAATTGGGCATGGGAAAGTTTGTGAGAGAAAAGTCCCCATAGAGAACCTATATACGGGAAAAAAATCCCAAAGGAAACCCAAGATTGGGATAGTTCATGGTCATTATGATTAAAAAAAATGCCTTCAGGGTTATATGTGATTATCTTTTGAAATTATATGAGTATATGATATGATCTTCTATTCCAAATTTGTCCTCCGTTCTGCAGTTCGACCTTTTAAGATTATATGTATAATTTGTTATTCTATTATTCGATTGGCCCATTTGCTGATTGTTTCACGAAACATTTGCTCCCTTACTTTCCTCCTAAGATAAGAATAAAGATCAGGTGGAGGAGAATGAACAAAACATGTTTTGGGACTGGTGAAGAAATCCAAGATATGAAGATCAAGTTTATTTTTTTAAATTCACAAGTTTCTCTTTTTAAGTTCATTTGTAATTCGCTTCCGCTTTTCGTACTTTTTTTATTGCAAAGAGAGCTTCCGCACTCTTTGGTTTATGCATTACGAAGACAATAATCTTTTATGAAATAGACTGGTTTCGGCTATTTGATTTGCTATGAGGATTATTATTTTCAATTTAAATTGTTAAACAATGTTGGTTTCATACACTCCAGTCTTCGAACGTGACAATTACGTAGTTTCAGAGTCGCCAGATTCATATCTAGCTGGATTTTTATAGACAAAATTTGACAATGTCAGATAGTGCAATCTAATCTGAATTGGTCCAACGAGTAAAACTCTCCATGAAAGTTCTCTTCGTTAATTGTGATGTCACCCTCTAAATCACGAAATTCAATTGTATAGGCCTTCAAAATCGTTTCTTTGTCGTTTATAGTAAATTATGATTTGCTTAAAAATTCGAATGGAAAATTCAAATTTCAACTCCGTAAACTGTTATGTAACCCTTATGACTCGTATATTTTGATCCATATGAAAATTCCAAACTTACTATTTTTGAAAAATTTCTCAAAAAATCTCGTTTAAACCGAATTTGTACCAAATTTTTACCGTAATCCTCATTTTCATTCGATTTATTCAAAGAGATGGTTTCCCCCTGTATTCATGCTCAAGTCACTCATTTGATGCGACATCTTGCTATCAACAACCAAGACTGGGAGATTGCAACCGTTAAGCTCAAAATGGTTAAAGAAAGACAAGAGAAACAAGAACACATTGAGGCCAATAATCTACTCCAGATCGATGTGCAATGTATCATTCATCACCTTGACCAAGCCGAGAGCCATCTCGCTCTAGCCCCAAGCATTCATCTCATGTTGTACATCTAGTCGCTATTAACCGAGATTTCTGTAGTGAGATCAAGTAGGACTTGTTTCCCGCTCTCGTCACAAGCTTGAAAGACCTCGAAAGCAAGTAAGAATGCTACATCACCAAGATTCATTGTGCTATGGATAGAGTTCAGGAGAAAAATATTATTTGCACCTTGTTGTGGATAACATGGAATAAAGAGTGTAAGAAAATTTTCGAGATCCTGAATAAGAAACTCATTTCTAAACCAGTATTAGTACTACTAGAAGAATGCAAGAGTTTCACCATTTACAGAGATGCATCAAAAGGAGGAATGTGATGTGTGATCATGCAAGATGGATGAATAATTGCCTACACTTCAAGGAAATTAAAACATTATGAGAAAAATTACCTAACAGATGATTTTGAATTTGTCGCGGTAGTATTTGCGCTAAAGATCTAAAAGAATTATCTATATGGTCACAAATGTGAATATTTACCGATCACCAAAGCCTCAAATAAATGTTCACACAAAAAGAATTAAACATGAATCAGAGGTGGTGGATCAAACTCTTGAAGGATTACAACTTAATGATAAACTGCCATTTGGGTAAATCAAACAAGATAGCGGATGCCCTAAGCCAAAAGAACATAAGGAAAGTGAACTTAGATTCTCTTTCAGTGCAACCCTGACTTAATGAATCAGTCAAACTAAATAAATACCTAGATCTCTCCTTGATAAAAATAAAGGAACAACTCAAAGAGACGAAATCTCAAGAATTCCAGACTAATGAGAAGGGAATTATGCGAATGAAAAGGTGTTTGTATGTACCAGACATCGAAAATAGTTGACAAGAAGTGATGTCTGAAACACACAAGTCAAAATTTTCAATCAACCCCAGTAGTACCAAGATATATCGAGATTTAAAGAACTTTTAGTGGAATGGAAAGAAAAAAGATTCGCTTTTGTCTCTAGATGCCAAATTTATCAACAGGTCAAAGTTGGTCTTCACGATTTGCAGGAATCCTACAACTACTACAAATACCAGAGTGTAAATTAACTTTGGGGTAGGATTTCCAAAGTCGAGCAAAATCATGATGGGATTTGGCTAATCGTAGAAAGACTAACAAAATTTACGCATATCCTATATCCGTATGAACTATAATTTGGAGGAAAAGCTGATATGAAACGACCCTACTTCTAAAGTCAGTTATTTTACATTAGTATTTTTTTCTAAACCATGCATAATTAATTCATCATAAAATTACTTATTTGCTTATTTCGCTGAATGGTTTTGGTATGTTATGGAATTCTGGTTATTTGATTATTTTATGTAGACTA